>NC_084986.1:718836-1018836 GCF_963691925.1 Scomber scombrus | reverse complement strand
ACAGATTTTCCCTACGTTATACCAGGTGGGCGTGGCAGTCGTTTGTTTGTATAAACAAACAACTCCTTATAACTCCTCAATACTTTGTCGGATGTTTATACATGCAGTGCGTAAAATGTCACACCTGTTCAAGCCGTTTCAATTTCAACATCATTGGGGGTGGATGTGGCAAGGGGTCTCCATAGCGCCCCCTAACAGCAGGTCATGTGACCACAAACTTTGTCTGATCTTCGTGTAATTTACAGGACTCATAGCACTCCTGGGTAAACCCCCAAATTATTTTTTTCAAAATTTTCGCTCTTACAGGAAGTGAGTTATTGTGCATTTCCTGCGTCAATTTTCCATTTTTCCCTCTGCCTTTAGAGGACTTTCCCGTCTTCACAGAATCACCAAATTGTACACAAACGTCAACAGTCACACATATTGCCTACTGACAAATTTTGGGATTTTTAAATGAGAAAATGACTCCACAGCGCCCCCTGGAAGATTTCAAAGTTTAACCATTATATGAATACCTTATCCCCTTTCATTTGTGGTCTTAGACTGCCATCTAGTGGAGACATTAACCCCCCTTCACACAATGTTCCATTGAAGCAGCAGGAGCAAAGACCTTTACATGGCTGCTGTCAATGCCCTGCGACTGCGACAAGCACTGACGTTCCTGCGTAAGAAGACCTCTACCTGCGCGCCCTCCGACTGCGCCACAGTCCGACGTGCGTGGATATGCGAGGGCCCTTCGACACTGCTTGCAGTTTTAATTATTATTAGGGCCCGAGCACTGACAAGTCAGTGAGGGACCTATTGCTTTTGCCGGAATTATTATTATTATTCCTATTATTATTATTTTTCACGTTCTTATGCCGCCACTTTGAGCGCATTTTTGGCGGCTTGAACATAAATGAAAACTCATGAAATTCTGCACACACGTCGCAGCTGGTGAAAATTTATTTAATTTAACGTGATTGGACGCAAGCGTGGTAAGGGGACTCGCTAGCGCCCCCTAACGTCGGGTCATGTGACCACAAATCCTCTCGGATCGGCATGAAATTTAAATATGTTACAGCTCACATCGGATCATTGGGAAATTAATTTTGTGGAATTTTTTTACCAAACAGGAAGTCGTCCACGCGGCGTGGCGTGCACCGATTTTCATTTTTTCGAACACCGCTTTGAGGACTTTATGATGTTCACAGAATCATGAAACCTGCCACGTAGGTTTCAAATCATGAGCTCTTTCATCTGATACCACATTTGCCCAATATTTTGCCCCAATAGCTCAGTAGCGCCCCCTAATGCCTTTTCCCACTTAGGATGTACTGACAAGCTCTAAAACTCACCAAATTGGACACACTCATCAAGACTCATGAATATTATTTTTTGGTATAACCGCAACCTTTTAAGTGCCAAAATGACTCTACAGCGCCCCCTAGAAAATTAAAAGTTGAAGCCCCGCCTTCTACATGCACATACATGAACGAAATTTAGGATTCATATATATCATGACCAGACGCACAAAAAAGCCTCCTGGACCCATACCCTAAGTCCAACAGGAAGTCGGCCATCTTGGATCACAGGTGCATTTTTTCCGCCATTTTCCCCATTTCCAGGTCTCGCACTTTAACGAACTCCTCCTGCAGTTTAGACTCCAGAGACTTCAGATTCGAACTGTATCATCCTCAGACCTTGATGATGTAAACTTGATGACAGATTTTTCCTACGTTATACCAGGTGGGCGTGGCAGTCGTTTGTTTGTATAAACAAACAACTCCTTATAACTCCTCAATACATTGTCGGATGTTTATACATGCATCACGTGAAATGTCACACTTGGTGACGCCGTTTCAATTTCAACATCATTGGGGGTGGGGGTTGCAAGGGGTCTCCATAGCGCCCCCTAACAGCAGGTCATGTGACCAAAGACTTTGTCTGATCTTAGTGAAATTTACAGGACTCATAGCACTCATGGGTAAACCCCCAAATTATTTTTTTCAAAATTGTCACTCTAACAGGAAGTGAGTTATTGTGCATTTCCTGCGTCACTTTTCCGTTTTTCCCTCTGCCTTTAGAGGACTTTCCGGTCTTCACAGAATCACCAAATTGTACACATACGTCAACAGTCACACATATTGCCTACTGACAAAGTTTGGGATTTTTAAGTGAGAAAATGACTCCACAGCGCCCCCTGGAAGATTTCAAAGTTTAACCATTATATGAATACCTTATCCCGTTTCATTTCTGCTCTTGGTCTGCCATCTAGTGGAGACATTAACCCCATCACACAATGTTCCATTGGAGCAGCAGGAGCAAAGACCTTTACATGGCTGCTGTCAATGCCCTGCGACTGCGACAAGCACTGACGTTCGTGCGTATGAAGACCTCTACCTGCGCGCCCTCCGACTGTGCCACAGTCCGACGTGCGTGGATGCGCGAGGGCCCTTCGACACTGCTTGCAGTTTTAATTAGGGCCCGAGCACTGACAAGTCAGTGAGGGACCTATTGTTTTTGCCAAGATTCTTATTATTATTATTATTAAGCACGCTCTTATGCCGTGTAATGAATCGCATTTTTGGCGGCTTGAACAAAAATGAAAACTCATGAAATTCTGCACAGACGTCGCAGCTAGTGAAAATTTATTTAATTTAACGTGATTGGACGCAAGCGTGGTAAGGGGACTCGCTAGCGCCCCCTAACGTCGGGTCATGTGACCACAAATCCTCTCGGATCGGCATGAAATTTAAATATGTTACAGCTCTCATCGGATCATTGGGAAATTAATTTTGTGGAATTTTTTTACCAAACAGGAAGTTGACCACGCGGCGTGGCGTGCACCGATTTTCATTTTTCGAACAACGCTTTGAGGACTTTATGATGTTCACAGAATCATGAAACCTGCCACGTAGGTTTCAAATCATGAGGTCTTTCATCTGATACCACATTTGCCCAATATTTTGGCCCAACAGCTCAGTAGCGCCCCCTAATGCCTTTTCCCACTTAGCATGTACTGACAAGCTCTAAAACTCACCAAATTGGACACACTTGTCAAGACTAACGAATATTATTTTTTGGTATAACCGCAACTTTTTAAGTGCCAAAATGACTCTACAGCGCCCCCTAGAACATTAAAAGTTGAAGCCCCGCCTTCTACATGCACGTACATGAACGAAATTTAGGAATCATATATATCATGACCAGACGCACAAAAAAGCCTCTTGGACCCATACCCTAAGTCCAACAGGAAGTCGGCCATCTTGGATCACAGGTGCATTTTTTCCGCCACAGGTGCATTTTTTCAGCCCTCGTACTTTAACGAACTCCTCCTGCAGTTTTGACTCCACAGACTTCAGATTGGAACAATATCATCCTCAGACCTTGATTATGTAAACTTGATGACAGATTTTACCTACGTTATACCAGGTGGGCGTGGCAGTCGTTTGTTTGTATAAACAAACAACTCCTTATAACTCCTCCATACATTGTCGGATGTTTATACATGCAGCGCGTGAAATGTCACACTTGGTGACGCCGTTTCAATTTCAACATCATTGGGGGTGGGTGTGGCAAGGGGTCTCCATAGCGCCCCCTAACAGCACGTCATGTGACCACAAACTTTGTCTGATCTTAGTGAAATTTACAGGACTCATAGCACTCATGGGTAAACCCTCAAATTATTTTTTTCAAAATTTTTGCTCTAACAGGAAGTCGGTTATTGTGCATTTCCTGCGTCAATTTACCATTTTTCCAACAGCGTTTAAAGGACTTTCCCGTCTTCACAGAATCACCAAATTGCCCACATAGGTTCACACTCAGGAGCACTTTAATTTGAGACCATAACTTTCCCTGGGCTTGGCACAACAGCTCAATAGCGCCCCCTAATGCCTTTATCCATTTTGTACATTTTCACAAACTCCTACACTCACCAAATTGAACACATACGTCAACATTCACACAGATTGACTACTGACAAAGTTTGGGATTTTTAAGTGAGAAGATGACTCCACAGCGCCCCCTTGAAGATTTCAAAGTTTAAGCCCCGCCTTCCACATTGACATAGAAAAATGAAATCGACAAGGCCTATGTATTATGTCCAGACGCACAAAAAAGCCTCTTGGACCCATACCCTAAGTCCAACAGGAAGTCGGCCATCCAGGCTAAAATGTTCAATCTGGATAATTTTTATTATTATTATAGTTGTACGCCTTTTTGACAGCCTAAACATGCCCCAAAACTCACCAAAACTTGCAATCATGTCCAATCCGGAGAAAACTTTGATATTTTAAGGAGCGGGGAAATGGCCGACGCAAAAATTGATTAATAGCGCCCCCTAGAAAATTTAAAAATTCAAGCCCCTCCACTCAGATTGACGTAGACAAACCAAATTCGGGAAACACATGTATCGTGTAAAGACGCACAAAAAAGCCTCTTGGACCCATAGCCTAAGTCCAACAGGAAGTCGGCCATCCAGGCAAAATGCTCAATCTTGATGCTTTTTTGACCCTTCACCCACATTCCTTTGTGCTGAGAAGTCACCCAGACTCATTTCTGGTCTTAGTTTGCCATCTAGTGGAGACATTAACCGCTGCACACAATGTTCAATTAAAGGCACAGGAGCAAAGACATCTACATGCCAGTTTTGACAGCCCTGCGACTGCCGCACGCACCGACGTGCACGTACGGCGTTACAGTTGGGGAGGTAAACGGGGGGGTGCGAGGGCCCTTCGACACTGCTTGCAGTTTTAATTATTATTATTATTCAAGAGACGCATAATGAATTGCATTTTTCGTGGCCTGAACATGCATGAAAACTCATGAAATTCTGCACACACGTCGCAGCTGGTGTAAATTTATTTAATTCAACGTGATTGGACGCAAGCGTGGTAAGGGGACTCGCTAGCGCCCCCTAACGTCGGGTCATGTGTCCAAAAATACTCTCGGATCAGCATGAAATTTAAGTATGTTACAGCTGTCATCGGATCATGTAGATATTAATTTTGTGGAAGTTTTTTACCAAACAGGAAGTTGTGCACGCGGCGTGGCGTGCAGCGATTTTCATTTTTCGAATACCGCTTTGAGGACTTTATGATGTTCACAGAATCATGAAACCTACCACGTAGGTTTCAAATCATGAGCTCTTTCATCTGATACCACATTTGCCCAATATTTTGCCCCAACAGCTCAGTAGCGCCCCCTAATGCCTTTTCCCACCTAGGATGTACTGACAAGCTCTCAAACTCACCAAATTGGACACACTTGTCAAGACTCACGAATATTATTTTTTGGTATAACCGCAACCTTTTAAGTGGCAAAATGACTCTACAGCGCCCCCTAGAACATTAAAAGTTGAAGCCCCGCCTTCTACATGCACGTACATGAACGAAATTTAGGATTCATATATATCATGACCAGACGCACAAAAAAGCCTCTTGGACCCATACCCTAAGTCCAACAGGAAGTCGGCCATCTTGGATCACAGGTGAATTTTTGCCGCCATTTTCCCCATTTCCAGCCCTCGTACTATAACGCACTCCTCCTGCAGTTTTAACTGCAGTGACTTCAGATTAGAACTGTATCATCCTCAGACCTTGATGATGTAAACTTGATAACAGATTTTCCCTACGTTATACCAGGTGGGCGTGGCAGTCGTTTGTTTGTATAAACAAACAACTCCTTATAACTCCTCAATACTTTGTCGGATGTTTATACATGCAGTGCGTAAAATGTCACACCTGTTCAAGCCGTTTCAATTTCAACATCATTGGGGGTGGATGTGGCAAGGGGTTTCCATAGCGCCCCCTAACAGCAGGTCATGTGACCACAAACTTTGTCTGATCTTCATGAAATTTACAGGACTCATAGCACTCCTGGGTAAACCCCCAAATTATTTTTTTCAAAATTTTCGCTCTTACAGGAAGTGAGTTATTGTGCATTTCCTGCGTCAATTTTCCATTTTTCCCTCTGGCTTTAGAGGACTTTCCCGTCTTCACAGAATCACCAAATTGTACACATACGTCAACAGTCACACATATTGCCTACTGACAAAGTTTGGGATTTTTAAGTGAGAAAATGACTCCACAGCGCCCCCTGGAAGATTTCAAAGTTTAACCATTATATGAATACCTTATCCCCTTTCATTTCTGGTCTTAGACTGCCATCTAGTGGAGACATTAACCCCCCTTCACACAATGTTCCATTGAAGCAGCAGGAGCAAAGACCTTTACATGGCTGCTGTCAATGCCCTGTGACTGCGACAAGCACTGACGTTCCTGCGTATGAAGACCTCTACCTGCGCGCCCTCCGACTGCGCCACAGTCCGACGTGCGTGGATGTGCGAGGGCCCTTCGACACTGCTTGCAGTTTTAATTATTCATTATTTTTCACGTTCTTATGCCGTGTCAAGAATCGCATTTTTGGCGGCTTGAACATAAATGAAAACTCATGAAATTCTGCACACACGTCGCAGTTGGTGAAAATTTATTTAATTTAATGTGATTGGACGCAAGCGTGGTAAGGGGACTCGCTAGCGCCCCCTAACGTCGGGTCATGTGACCACAAATCCTCTCGGATCGGCATGAAATTTAAATATGTTACAGCTCTCATCGGATCATTGGGAAATTAATTTTGTGGAATTTTTTTACCAAACAGGAAGTCGCCCACGCGGCGTGGCGTGCACCGATTTTCATTTTTCGAACAACGCTTTGAGGACTTTATGATGTTCACAGAATCATGAAACCTGCCACGTAGGTTTCAAATCATGAGCTCTTTCATCTGATATCACATTTGCCCAATATTTTGCCCCAACAGCTCAGTAGCGCCCCCTAATGCCTTTTCCCACTTAGCATGTACTGACAAGCTCTAAAACTCACCAAATTGGACACACTCATCAAGACTCACAAATATTATTTTTTGGTATAACCGCAACCTTTTAAGTGGCAAAATGACTCTACAGCGCCCCCTAGAACATTAAAAAATGAAGCCCCGCCTTCTACATGCACGTACATGAACGAAATTTAGGATTCATATATATCATGACCAGACGCACAAAAAAGCCTCTTGGACCCATACCCTAAGTCCAACAGGAAGTCGGCCATCTTGGATCACAGGTGCATTTTTTCCGCCATTTTCCCCATTTCCAGGCCTTGCACTTTAACGAACTCCTCCTGCAGTTTTGACTCCACAGACTTCAGATTGGCATTGTATCATCCTCAGACCTTGATGATGTAAACTTGACGACAGATTTTTCCTACGTTATACCAGGTGGGCGTGGCAGTCGTTTGTTTGTATAAACAAACAACTCCTTATAACTCCTCCATACATTGTCGGATGTTTATACATGCACTGCGTAAAATGTCACACCTGGTGACGCCGTTTCAATTTCAACATCAT
Source organism: Scomber scombrus (assembly GCF_963691925.1). Taxonomy (NCBI): domain Eukaryota; kingdom Metazoa; phylum Chordata; class Actinopteri; order Scombriformes; family Scombridae; genus Scomber; species Scomber scombrus. The sequence goes on along the minus strand of NC_084986.1, from coordinate 1,011,456 downwards.
TGGGGGTGGATGTGGCAAGGGGTCTCCATAGCGCCCCCTAACAGCAGGTCATGTGACCACAAACTTTGTCTGATCTTCGTGAAATTTACAGGTCTCATAGCACTCATGGGTAAACCCTCAAATTATTTTTTTCAAATTTTTCGCTCTAACAGGAAGTGAGTTATTGTGCATTTCCTGCGTCAATTTTCCATTTTTCCCTCTGCGTTTAGAGGACTTTCCCATCTTCACAGAATCACCAAATTGCCCACATAGGTTCACACTCAGGCGCACTTTAATTTGAGACCATAACTGCCTCTGGGCGTGGCACAACAGCTCAATAGCGCCCCCTAATGCCTTTATCCATTTTGTACATTTTCCCAAACTCCTACACTCACCAAATTGTACACATACGTCAACAGTCACACATATTGACTACTGACAAAGTTTGGGATTTTTAAGTGAGAAGATGACTCCACAGCGCCCCCTGGAAGATTTCAAAGTTTAAGCCCCGCCTTCCACATTGACATAGAAAAATGAAATCGACAAGGCCTATGTATTATGTCCAGACGCACAAAAAAGCCTCTTGGACCCATACCCTAAGTCCAACAGGAAGTCGGCCATCCAGGCTAAAATTTTCAATCTGGATAATTTTTATTATTATTATAGTTGTACGCCTTTTTGACAGCCTAAACATGCCCCAAAACTCACCAAAACTTGCAATCATGTCCGATCCGGAGAACACTTTGATATTTTAAGGAGCGCGGAAATGGCCGACGCAAAAATTGATTAATAGCGCCCCCTAGAAAATTTAAAAAATCAAGCCCCTCCACTCAGATTGACGTAGACAAACCAAATTCGGGAAACACATGTATCGTGTAAAGACGCACAAAAAAGCCTCTTGGAGCCATAGCCTAAGTCAAACAGGAAGTCTGCAATCCAGGCAAAAATGCTCAATCTCAATGATTTTTTGACCCTTCACCCACATTCCTTATTGCTAAGAAGTCACTCAGACTCATTTGTGGTCTTAGACTGCCATCTAGTGGAGACATTAATTGCTGCACACAATGTTCACTTAAAGGCACAGGAGCAAAGACATCAACATGACAGTTTTGACAGCCCTGCGACTGCTGCACGCACCGACGTGCATGTACGGCGTTACAGTTGGGGGGAAACCGGGGGGGTGCGAGGGCCCTTCGACACTGCTTGCAGTTTTAATTATTATTATTATTCAAGAGACGCATAATGAATTGCATTTTTCGTGGCCTGAACATGCATGAAAACTCATGAAATTCTGCACACACGTCGCAGCTGGTGTAAATTTATTTAATTCAACGTGATTGGACGCAAGCGTGGTAAGGGGACTCGCTAGCGCCCCCTAACGTCGGGTCATGTGTCCAAAAATACTCTCGGATCAGCATGAAATTTAAGTATGTTACAGCTGTCATCGGATCATGTAGATATTAATTTTGTGGAAGTTTTTTACCAAACAGGAAGTTGTGCACGCGGCGTGGCGTGCAGCGATTTTCATTTTTCGAATACCGCTTTGAGGACTTTATGATGTTCACAGAATCATGAAACCTACCACGTAGGTTTCAAATCATGAGCTCTTTCATCTGATACCACATTTGCCCAATATTTTGCCCCAACAGCTCAGTAGCGCCCCCTAATGCCTTTTCCCACCTAGGATGTACTGACAAGCTCTCAAACTCACCAAATTGGACACACTTGTCAAGACTCACGAATATTATTTTTTGGTATAACCGCAACCTTTTAAGTGGCAAAATGACTCTACAGCGCCCCCTAGAACATTAAAAGTTGAAGCCCCGCCTTCTACATGCACGTACATGAACGAAATTTAGGATTCATATATATCATGACCAGACGCACAAAAAAGCCTCTTGGACCCATACCCTAAGTCCAACAGGAAGTCGGCCATCTTGGATCACAGGTGAATTTTTGCCGCCATTTTCCCCATTTCCAGCCCTCGTACTATAACGCACTCCTCCTGCAGTTTTAACTGCAGTGACTTCAGATTAGAACTGTATCATCCTCAGACCTTGATGATGTAAACTTGATAACAGATTTTCCCTACGTTATACCAGGTGGGCGTGGCAGTCGTTTGTTTGTATAAACAAACAACTCCTTATAACTCCTCAATACTTTGTCGGATGTTTATACATGCAGTGCGTAAAATGTCACACCTGTTCAAGCCGTTTCAATTTCAACATCATTGGGGGTGGATGTGGCAAGGGGTTTCCATAGCGCCCCCTAACAGCAGGTCATGTGACCACAAACTTTGTCTGATCTTCATGAAATTTACAGGACTCATAGCACTCCTGGGTAAACCCCCAAATTATTTTTTTCAAAATTTTCGCTCTTACAGGAAGTGAGTTATTGTGCATTTCCTGCGTCAATTTTCCATTTTTCCCTCTGGCTTTAGAGGACTTTCCCGTCTTCACAGAATCACCAAATTGTACACATACGTCAACAGTCACACATATTGCCTACTGACAAAGTTTGGGATTTTTAAGTGAGAAAATGACTCCACAGCGCCCCCTGGAAGATTTCAAAGTTTAACCATTATATGAATACCTTATCCCCTTTCATTTCTGGTCTTAGACTGCCATCTAGTGGAGACATTAACCCCCCTTCACACAATGTTCCATTGAAGCAGCAGGAGCAAAGACCTTTACATGGCTGCTGTCAATGCCCTGTGACTGCGACAAGCACTGACGTTCCTGCGTATGAAGACCTCTACCTGCGCGCCCTCCGACTGCGCCACAGTCCGACGTGCGTGGATGTGCGAGGGCCCTTCGACACTGCTTGCAGTTTTAATTAGGGCCCGAGCACTGACAAGTCAGTGAGGGACCTATTGCTATTGCCAGGATTCTTATTATTATTTTTCACGTTCTTATGCCGCCACTTTGGGCGCATTTTTGATGGCCTGAACATGCATGAAAACTCATGAAATTCTGCACACACGTCGCAGCTGGTGAAAATTTATTTAATTTAACGTGATTGGACGCAAGCGTGGTAAGGGGACTCGCTAGCGCCCCCACACGTCGGGTCATGTGACCACAAATCTTCTCGGATCTGCATGAAATTTACATATGTCATAGGTCTCATTGGATCATTGGAAAATTAATTTTGTGGAATTTTTTTACCAAACAGGAAGTCGCCCACGCGGCGTGGCGTGCACCGATTTTCATTTTTCGAACACCGCTTTGAGGACTTTATGATGTTCACAGAATCATGAAACCTGCCACGTAGGTTTCAAATCATGAGCTCTTTCATCTGATACCACATTTGCCCAATATTTTGCCCCAACAGCTCAGTAGCGCCCCCTAATGCCTTTTCCCACTTAGCATGTACTGACAAGTTCTAAAACTCACGAAATTGGACACACTCATCAGGACTCACAAATATTATTTTTTTGTATAACCGCAACCTTTTAAGTGGCAAAATGACTCTACAGCGCCCCCTAGAGCATTAAAAGTTGAAGCCCCGCCTTCTACATGCACGTACATGAACGAAATTTAGGATTCATATATATCATGACCAGACGCACAAAAAAGCCTCTTGGACACATACCCTAAGTCCAACAGGAAGTCGGCCATCTTGGATCACAGGTGCATTTTTGCCGCCATTTTCCCCATTTCCAGGCCTTGCACTTTAACGAACTCCTCCTGCAGTTTTGACTCCACAGACTTAAGATTCGCATTGTATCATCCTCAGACCTTGATGATGTAAACTTGACGACAGATTTTTCCTACGTTATACCAGGTGGGCGTGGCAGTCGTTTGTTTGTATAAACAAACAACTCCTTATAACTCCTCCATACATTGTCGGATGTTTATACATGCACTGCGTAAAATGTCACACCTGGTGACGCCGTTTCAATTTCAACATCATTGGGGGTGGATGTGGCAAGGGTTCTCCATAGCGCCCCCTAACAGCAGGTCATGTGACCACAAACTTTGTCTGATCTTCGTGAAATTTACAGGACTCATAGCACTCATGGGTAAACCCTAAAATTATTTTTTTCAAATTTTTCGCTCTAACAGGAAGTGAGTTATTGTGCATTTCCTGCGTCAATTTTCCGTTTTTCCCTCTGCGTTTAGAGGACTTTCCCGTCTTCACAGAATCACCAAATTGCCCACATAGGTTCACACTCAGGAGCACTTTAATTTGAGACCATAACTGCCCCTGGGCGTGGCACAACAGCTCAATAGCGCCCCCTAATGCCTTTATCCATTTTGTACATTTTCACAAACTCCTACACTCACCAAATTGAACACATACGTCAACATTCACACAGATTGACTACTGACAAAGTTTGGGATTTTTAAGTGAGAAGATGACTCCACAGCGCCCCCTTGAATATTTCAAAGTTTAAGCCCCGCCTCCCACATTGACATAGAGAAATGAAATCGACAAGGCCTATGTATTATGTCCAGACGCACAAAAAAGCCTCTTGGACCCATACCCTAAGTCCAACAGGAAGTCGGCCATCCAGGCTAAAATTTTCAATCTGGATGATTTTTATTATTATTATAGTTGTACGCCTTTTTGACAGCCTAAACATGCCCCAAAACTCACCAAAACTTGCAATCATGTCCGATCCGGAGAAAACTTTGATATTTTAAGGAGCGCGGAAATGGCCGACGCAAAAATTGATTAATAGCGCCCCCTAGAAAATTTAAAAAATCAAGCCCCTCCACTCAGATTGACGTAGACAAACAAAATTCGGGAAACACATGTATCATGTCCAGACGCACAAAAAAGCCTCTTGGACCCATATCCTAAGTCCAACAGGAAGTCGGCCATCCAGGCAAAAATGCTCAATATTGATGCTTTTTTGGCCCTTCACCCACATTCCTTTATGCTTAGAAGTCACTCAGACTCATTTGTGGTCTTAGACTGCCATCTAGTGGAGACATTAACCGCTGCACACAATGTTCAATTAAAGGCACAGGAGCAAAGACATCTACATGCCAGTTTTGACAGCCCTGCGACCGCCGCACACTCCGACGTGCACGTACGGCGTTACAGTTGGGGGGGTAAACGGGGGGGTGCGAGGGCCCTTCGACACTGCTTGCAGTTTTAATTATTCATTATTTTTCACGTTCTTATGCCGTGTCAAGAATCGCATTTTTGGCGGCTTGAACATAAATGAAAACTCATGAAATTCTGCACACACGTCGCAGTTGGTGAAAATTTATTTAATTTAATGTGATTGGACGCAAGCGTGGTAAGGGGACTCGCTAGCGCCCCCTAACGTCGGGTCATGTGACCACAAATCCTCTCGGATCGGCATGAAATTTAAATATGTTACAGCTCTCATCGGATCATTGGGAAATTAATTTTGTGGAATTTTTTTACCAAACAGGAAGTCGCCCACGCGGCGTGGCGTGCACCGATTTTCATTTTTCGAACAACGCTTTGAGGACTTTATGATGTTCACAGAATCATGAAACCTGCCACGTAGGTTTCAAATCATGAGCTCTTTCATCTGATATCACATTTGCCCAATATTTTGCCCCAACAGCTCAGTAGCGCCCCCTAATGCCTTTTCCCACTTAGCATGTACTGACAAGCTCTAAAACTCACCAAATTGGACACACTCATCAAGACTCACAAATATTATTTTTTGGTATAACCGCAACCTTTTAAGTGGCAAAATGACTCTACAGCGCCCCCTAGAACATTAAAAAATGAAGCCCCGCCTTCTACATGCACGTACATGAACGAAATTTAGGATTCATATATATCATGACCAGACGCACAAAAAAGCCTCTTGGACCCATACCCTAAGTCCAACAGGAAGTCGGCCATCTTGGATCACAGGTGCATTTTTTCCGCCATTTTCCCCATTTCCAGGCCTTGCACTTTAACGAACTCCTCCTGCAGTTTTGACTCCACAGACTTCAGATTGGCATTGTATCATCCTCAGACCTTGATGATGTAAACTTGACGACAGATTTTTCCTACGTTATACCAGGTGGGCGTGGCAGTCGTTTGTTTGTATAAACAAACAACTCCTTATAACTCCTCCATACATTGTCGGATGTTTATACATGCACTGCGTAAAATGTCACACCTGGTGACGCCGTTTCAATTTCAACATCATTGGGGGTGGATGTGGCAAGGGGTCTCCATAGCGCCCCCTAACAGCAGGTCATGTGACCACAAACTTTGTCTGATCTTCGTGAAATTTACAGGTCTCATAGCACTCATGGGTAAACCCTCAAATTATTTTTTTCAAATTTTTCGCTCTAACAGGAAGTGAGTTATTGTGCATTTCCTGCGTCAATTTTCCATTTTTCCCTCTGCGTTTAGAGGACTTTCCCATCTTCACAGAATCACCAAATTGCCCACATAGGTTCACACTCAGGCGCACTTTAATTTGAGACCATAACTGCCTCTGGGCGTGGCACAACAGCTCAATAGCGCCCCCTAATGCCTTTATCCATTTTGTACATTTTCCCAAACTCCTACACTCACCAAATTGTACACATACGTCAACAGTCACACATATTGACTACTGACAAAGTTTGGGATTTTTAAGTGAGAAGATGACTCCACAGCGCCCCCTGGAAGATTTCAAAGTTTAAGCCCCGCCTTCCACATTGACATAGAAAAATGAAATCGACAAGGCCTATGTATTATGTCCAGACGCACAAAAAAGCCTCTTGGACCCATACCCTAAGTCCAACAGGAAGTCGGCCATCCAGGCTAAAATTTTCAATCTGGATAATTTTTATTATTATTATAGTTGTACGCCTTTTTGACAGCCTAAACATGCCCCAAAACTCACCAAAACTTGCAATCATGTCCGATCCGGAGAACACTTTGATATTTTAAGGAGCGCGGAAATGGCCGACGCAAAAATTGATTAATAGCGCCCCCTAGAAAATTTAAAAAATCAAGCCCCTCCACTCAGATTGACGTAGACAAACCAAATTCGGGAAACACATGTATCGTGTAAAGACGCACAAAAAAGCCTCTTGGAGCCATAGCCTAAGTCAAACAGGAAGTCTGCAATCCAGGCAAAAATGCTCAATCTCAATGATTTTTTGACCCTTCACCCACATTCCTTATTGCTAAGAAGTCACTCAGACTCATTTGTGGTCTTAGACTGCCATCTAGTGGAGACATTAATTGCTGCACACAATGTTCACTTAAAGGCACAGGAGCAAAGACATCAACATGACAGTTTTGACAGCCCTGCGACTGCTGCACGCACCGACGTGCATGTACGGCGTTACAGTTGGGGGGAAACCGGGGGGGTGCGAGGGCCCTTCGACACTGCTTGCAGTTTTAATTATTATTATTATTCAAGAGACGCATAATGAATTGCATTTTTCGTGGCCTGAACATGCATGAAAACTCATGAAATTCTGCACACACGTCGCAGCTGGTGTAAATTTATTTAATTCAACGTGATTGGACGCAAGCGTGGTAAGGGGACTCGCTAGCGCCCCCTAACGTCGGGTCATGTGTCCAAAAATACTCTCGGATCAGCATGAAATTTAAGTATGTTACAGCTGTCATCGGATCATGTAGATATTAATTTTGTGGAAGTTTTTTACCAAACAGGAAGTTGTGCACGCGGCGTGGCGTGCAGCGATTTTCATTTTTCGAATACCGCTTTGAGGACTTTATGATGTTCACAGAATCATGAAACCTACCACGTAGGTTTCAAATCATGAGCTCTTTCATCTGATACCACATTTGCCCAATATTTTGCCCCAACAGCTCAGTAGCGCCCCCTAATGCCTTTTCCCACCTAGGATGTACTGACAAGCTCTCAAACTCACCAAATTGGACACACTTGTCAAGACTCACGAATATTATTTTTTGGTATAACCGCAACCTTTTAATTGTCAAAATGACTCTACAGCGCCCCCTAGAACATTAAAAGTTGAAGCCCCGCCTTCTACATGCACGTACATGAACGAAATTTAGGATTCATATATATCATGACCAGACGCACAAAAAAGCCTCTTGGACCCATACCCTAAGTCCAACAGGAAGTCGGCCATCTTGGATCACAGGTGAATTTTTGCCGCCATTTTCCCCATTTCCAGCCCTCGTACTATAACGCACTCCTCCTGCAGTTTTAACTGCAGTGACTTCAGATTAGAACTGTATCATCCTCAGACCTTGATGATGTAAACTTGATAACAGATTTTCCCTACGTTATACCAGGTGGGCGTGGCAGTCGTTTGTTTGTATAAACAAACAACTCCTTATAACTCCTCAATACTTTGTCGGATGTTTATACATGCAGTGCGTAAAATGTCACACCTGTTCAAGCCGTTTCAATTTCAACATCATTGGGGGTGGATGTGGCAAGGGGTCTCCATAGCGCCCCCTAACAGCAGGTCATGTGACCACAAACTTTGTCTGATCTTCGTGTAATTTACAGGACTCATAGCACTCCTGGGTAAACCCCCAAATTATTTTTTTCAAAATTTTCGCTCTTACAGGAAGTGAGTTATTGTGCATTTCCTGCGTCAATTTTCCATTTTTCCCTCTGGCTTTAGAGGACTTTCCCGTCTTCACAGAATCACCAAATTGTACACATACGTCAACAGTCACACATATTGCCTACTGACAAAGTTTGGGATTTTTAAGTGAGAAAATGACTCCACAGCGCCCCCTGGAAGATTTCAAAGTTTAACCATTATATGAATACCTTATCCCCTTTCATTTCTGGTCTTAGACTGCCATCTAGTGGAGACATTAACCCCCCTTCACACAATGTTCCATTGAAGCAGCAGGAGCAAAGACCTTTACATGGCTGCTGTCAATGCCCTGCGACTGCGACAAGCACTGACGTTCCTGCGTAAGAAGACCTCTACCTGCGCGCCCTCCGACTGCGCCACAGTCCGACGTGCGTGGATATGCGAGGGCCCTTCGACACTGCTTGCAGTTTTAATTAGGGCCCGAGCACTGACAAGTCAGTGAGGGACCTATTGTAATTGCCGGAATTATTAGGGCCCGAGCACTGACAAGTCAGTGAGGGACCTATTGTAATTGCCGGAATTATTAGGGCCCGAGCACTGACAAGTCAGTGAGGGACCTATTGCTATTGCCAGGATTCTTATTATTATTTTTCACGTTCTTATGCCGCCACTTTGGGCGCATTTTTGGTGGCCTGAACATGCATGAAAACTCATGAAATTCTGCACACATGTCGCAGCTCGTGAAAATTTATTTAATTTAACGTGATTGGACGCAAGCGTGGTAAGGGGACTCGCTAGCGCCCCCTAACGTCGGGTCATGTGACCACAAATCTTCTCGGATCTGCATGAAATTTACATATGTCATAGGTCTCATTGGATCATTGGAAAATTAATTTTGTGGAATTTTTTTACCTAACAGGAAGTCGCCCACGCGGCGTGGCGTGCACCGATTTTCATTTTTCGAACACCGCTTTGAGGACTTTATGATGTTCACAGAATCATGAAACCTGCCACGTAGGTTTCAAATCATGAGCTCTTTCATCTGATACCACATTTGCCCAATATTTTGCCCCAACAGCTCAGTAGCGCCCCCTAATGCCTTTTCCCACTTAGCATGTACTGACAAGCTCTAAAACTCACCAAATTGGACACACTCATCAGGACTCACAAATATTATTTTTTTGTATAACCGCAACCTTTTAAGTGGCAAAATGACTCTACAGCGCCCCCTAGAGCATTAAAAGTTGAAGCCCCGCCTTCTACATGCACGTACATGAACGAAATTTAGGATTCATATATATCATGACCAGACGCACAAAAAAGCCTCTTGGACCCATACCCTAAGTCCAACAGGAAGTCGGCCATCTTGGATCACAGGTGCATTTTTGCCGCCATTTTCCCCATTTCCAGCCCTCGTACTTTAACGCACTCCTCCTGCAGTTTTGACTCCACAGACTTCAGATTGGAACTGTATCATCCTCAGACCTTGATGATGTAAACTTGACGACAGATTTTTCCTACGTTATACCAGGTGGGCGTGGCAGTCGTTTGTTTGTATAAACAAACAACTCCTTATAACTCCTCCATACATTGTCGGATGTTTATACATGCACTGCGTAAAATGTCACACCTGGTGACGCCGTTTCAATTTCAACATCATTGGGGGTGGATGTGGCAAGGGGTCTCCATAGCGCCCCCTAACAGCAGGTCATGTGACCACAAACTTTGTCTGATCTTCGTGAAATTTACAGGTCTCATAGCACTCATGGGTAAACCCTCAAATTATTTTTTTCAAATTTTTCGCTCTAACAGGAAGTGAGTTATTGTGCATTTCCTGCGTCAATTTTCCGTTTTTCCCTCTGCGTTTAGAGGACTTTCCCATCTTCACAGAATCACCAAATTGCCCACATAGGTTCACACTCAGGCGCACTTTAATTTGAGACCATAACTGCCCCTGGGCGTGGCACAACAGCTCAATAGCGCCCCCTAATGCCTTTATCCATTTTGTACATTTTTCCAAACTCCTACACTCACCAAATTGTACACATACGTCAACAGTCACACATATTGACTACTGACAAAGTTTGAGATTTTTAAGTGAGAAGATGACTCCACAGCGCCCCCTGGAAGATTTCAAAGTTTAAGCCCCGCCTTCCACATTGACATAGAAAAATGAAATCGACAAGGCCTATGTATTATGTCCAGATGCACAAAAAAGCCTCTTGGACCCATACCCTAAGTCCAACAGGAAGTCGGCCATCCAGGCTAAAATGTTCAATCTGGATCATTTTTATTATTATTATAGTTGTACGCCTTTTTGACAGCCTAAACATGCCCCAAAACTCACCAAAACTTGCAATCATGTCCGATCCGGAGAAAACTTTGATATTTTAAGGAGCGGGGAAATGGCCGACGCAAAAATTGATTAATAGCGCCCCCTAGAAAATTTAAAAAATCAAGCCCCTCCACTCAGATTGACGTAGACAAACGAAATTCGGTGAACACATGTATCATGTCCAGACACACTAAAAAGCCTCTTGGACCCATAGCCTAAGTCCAACAGGAAGTCGGCCATCCAGGCAAAATGCTCAATCTTGATGCTTTTTTGGCCCTTCACCCACATTCCTTTGTGCTGAGAAGTCACCCAGACTCATTTCTGGTCTTAGTTTGCCATCTAGTGGAGACATTAACCGCTGCACACAATGTTCAATTAAAGGCACAGGAGCAAAGACATCTACATGCCAGTTTTGACAGCCCTGCGACTGCCGCACGCACCGACGTGCACGTACGGCGTTACAGTTGGGGGGAAAACGGGGGGGTGCGAGGGCCCTTCGACACTGCTTGCAGTTTTAATTATTATTAGGGCCCGAGCACTGACAAGTCAGTGAGGGACCTATTGTAATTGCCGGAATTATTATTATTATTATTATTATTATTATTATTATTCAAGTGCCGCGTAATGAATCGCATTTTTGGCGGCTTGATCATAAATGAAAACTCATGAAATTCTGCACACACGTCGCAGCTGGTGTAAATTTATTTAATTCAACGTGATTGGACGCAAGCGTGGTAAGGGGACTCGCTAGCGCCCCCTAACGTCGGGTCATGTGACCACAAATCTTCTCTGATCGGCATGAAATTTAAATATGTTACAGCTCTCATCGGATCATACGGAAATTAATTTTGTGGAATTTTTTTACCAAACAGGAAGTTGACCACGCGGCGTGGCGTGCACCGATTTTCACAATTTCGCACACCGCTTTGAGGACTTTATGATGTTCACAGAATCATGAAACCTGCCACGTAGGTTTCAAATCATGAGCTCTTTCATCTGATACCACATTTGCCCAATATTTTGCCCCAACAGCTCAGTAGCGCCCCCTAATGCCTTTTCCCACTTAGCATGTACTGACAAGCTCTAAAACTCACCAAATTAGACACACTCATCAAGACTCATGAATATTATTTTTTGGTATAACCGCAACCTTTTAAGTGCCAAAATGACTCTACAGCGCCCCCTAGAACATTAAAAGTTGAAGCCCCGCCTTCTACATGCACGTACATGCACGAAATTTAGGCTTCATATATATCATGACCAGACGCACAAAAAAGCCTCTTGGACCCATACCCTAAGTCCAACAGGAAGTCGGCCATCTTGGATCACAGGTGCATTTTTTCCGCCACAGGTGCATTTTTTCAGCCCTCGTACTTTAACGCACTCCTCCTGCAGTTTTGACTGCAGAGACTTCAGATTAGAACTGTATCATCCTCAGACCTTGATTATGTAAACTTGATGACAGATTTTACCTACGTTATACCAGGTGGGCGTGGCAGTCGTTTGTTTGTATAAACAAACAACTCCTTATAACTCCTCCATACATTGTCGGATGTTTATACATGCAGCGCGTGAAATGTCACACTTGGTGACGCCGTTTCAATTTCAACATCATTGGGGGTGGGTGTAGCAAGGGGTCTCCATAGCGCCCCCTAACAGCAGGTCATGTGACCACAAACTTTGTCTGATCTTCGTGAAATTTACAGGACTCATAGCACTCCTGGGTAAACCCCCAAATTATTTTTTTCAAAATTTTCGCTCTTACAGGAAGTGAGTTATTGTGCATTTCCTGCGTCAATTTTCCATTTTTCCCTCTGCCTTTAGAGGACTTTCCCGTCTTCACAGAATCACCAAATTGTACACATACGTCAACAGTCACACATATTGCCTACTGACAAAGTTTGGGATTTTTAAGTGAGAAAATGACTCCACAGCGCCCCCTGGAAGATTTCAAAGTTTAACCATTATATGAATACCTTATCCCCTTTCATTTGTGCTCTTAGACTGCCATCTAGTGGAGACATTAACCCCCCTTCACACAATGTTCCATTGAAGCAGCAGGAGCAAAGACCTTTACATGGCTGCTGTCAATGCCCTGCGACTGCGACAAGCACTGACGTTCCTGCGTATGAAGACCTCTACCTGCGCGCCCTTCGACTGCGCCACAGTCCGACGTGCGTGGATGTGCGAGGGCCCTTCGACACTGCTTGCAGTTTTAATTATTATTATTATTCAAGAGACGCATAATGAATTGCATTTTTCGTGGCCTGAACATGCATGAAAACTCATGAAATTCTGCACACACGTCGCAGCTGGTGTAAATTTATTTAATTCAACGTGATTGGACGCAAGCGTGGTAAGGGGACTCGCTAGCGCCCCCTAACGTCGGGTCATGTGTCCAAAAATACTCTCGGATCAGCATGAAATTTAAGTATGTTACAGCTGTCATCGGATCATGTAGATATTAATTTTGTGGAAGTTTTTTACCAAACAGGAAGTTGTGCACGCGGCGTGGCGTGCAGCGATTTTCATTTTTCGAATACCGCTTTGAGGACTTTATGATGTTCACAGAATCATGAAACCTACCACGTAGGTTTCAAATCATGAGCTCTTTCATCTGATACCACATTTGCCCAATATTTTGCCCCAACAGCTCAGTAGCGCCCCCTAATGCCTTTTCCCACCTAGGATGTACTGACAAGCTCTCAAACTCACCAAATTGGACACACTTGTCAAGACTCACGAATATTATTTTTTGGTATAACCGCAACCTTTTAAGTGGCAAAATGACTCTACAGCGCCCCCTAGAACATTAAAAGTTGAAGCCCCGCCTTCTACATGCACGTACATGAACGAAATTTAGGATTCATATATATCATGACCAGACGCACAAAAAAGCCTCTTGGACCCATACCCTAAGTCCAACAGGAAGTCGGCCATCTTGGATCACAGGTGAATTTTTGCCGCCATTTTCCCCATTTCCAGCCCTCGTACTATAACGCACTCCTCCTGCAGTTTTAACTGCAGTGACTTCAGATTAGAACTGTATCATCCTCAGACCTTGATGATGTAAACTTGATAACAGATTTTCCCTACGTTATACCAGGTGGGCGTGGCAGTCGTTTGTTTGTATAAACAAACAACTCCTTATAACTCCTCAATACTTTGTCGGATGTTTATACATGCAGTGCGTAAAATGTCACACCTGTTCAAGCCGTTTCAATTTCAACATCATTGGGGGTGGATGTGGCAAGGGGTTTCCATAGCGCCCCCTAACAGCAGGTCATGTGACCACAAACTTTGTCTGATCTTCATGAAATTTACAGGACTCATAGCACTCCTGGGTAAACCCCCAAATTATTTTTTTCAAAATTTTCGCTCTTACAGGAAGTGAGTTATTGTGCATTTCCTGCGTCAATTTTCCATTTTTCCCTCTGGCTTTAGAGGACTTTCCCGTCTTCACAGAATCACCAAATTGTACACATACGTCAACAGTCACACATATTGCCTACTGACAAAGTTTGGGATTTTTAAGTGAGAAAATGACTCCACAGCGCCCCCTGGAAGATTTCAAAGTTTAACCATTATATGAATACCTTATCCCCTTTCATTTCTGGTCTTAGACTGCCATCTAGTGGAGACATTAACCCCCCTTCACACAATGTTCCATTGAAGCAGCAGGAGCAAAGACCTTTACATGGCTGCTGTCAATGCCCTGTGACTGCGACAAGCACTGACGTTCCTGCGTATGAAGACCTCTACCTGCGCGCCCTCCGACTGCGCCACAGTCCGACGTGCGTGGATGTGCGAGGGCCCTTCGACACTGCTTGCAGTTTTAATTATTATTATTATTATTATTCAAGAGACGCATAATGAATTGCATTTTTCGTGGCCTGAACATGCATGAAAACTCATGAAATTCTGCACACACGTCGCAGCTGGTGTAAATTTATTTAATTCAACGTGATTGGACGCAAGCGTGGTAAGGGGACTCGCTAGCGCCCCCTAACGTCGGGTCATGTGTCCAAAAATACTCTCGGATCAGCATGAAATTTAAGTATGTTACAGCTGTCATCGGATCATGTAGATATTAATTTTGTGGAAGTTTTTTACCAAACAGGAAGTTGTGCACGCGGCGTGGCGTGCAGCGATTTTCATTTTTCGAATACCGCTTTGAGGACTTTATGATGTTCACAGAATCATGAAACCTACCACGTAGGTTTCAAATCATGAGCTCTTTCATCTGATACCACATTTGCCCAATATTTTGCCCCAACAGCTCAGTAGCGCCCCCTAATGCCTTTTCCCACCTAGGATGTACTGACAAGCTCTCAAACTCACCAAATTGGACACACTTGTCAAGACTCACGAATATTATTTTTTGGTATAACCGCAACCTTTTAAGTGGCAAAATGACTCTACAGCGCCCCCTAGAACATTAAAAGTTGAAGCCCCGCCTTCTACATGCACGTACATGAACGAAATTTAGGATTCATATATATCATGACCAGACGCACAAAAAAGCCTCTTGGACCCATACCCTAAGTCCAACAGGAAGTCGGCCATCTTGGATCACAGGTGAATTTTTGCCGCCATTTTCCCCATTTCCAGCCCTCGTACTATAACGCACTCCTCCTGCAGTTTTAACTGCAGTGACTTCAGATTAGAACTGTATCATCCTCAGACCTTGATGATGTAAACTTGATAACAGATTTTCCCTACGTTATACCAGGTGGGCGTGGCAGTCGTTTGTTTGTATAAACAAACAACTCCTTATAACTCCTCAATACTTTGTCGGATGTTTATACATGCAGTGCGTAAAATGTCACACCTGTTCAAGCCGTTTCAATTTCAACATCATTGGGGGTGGATGTGGCAAGGGGTCTCCATAGCGCCCCCTAACAGCAGGTCATGTGACCACAAACTTTGTCTGATCTTCATGAAATTTACAGGACTCATAGCACTCCTGGGTAAACCCCCAAATTATTTTTTTCAAAATTTTCGCTCTTACAGGAAGTGAGTTATTGTGCATTTCATGCGTCAATTTTCCATTTTTCCCTCTGCCTTTAGAGGACTTTCCCGTCTTCACAGAATCACCAAATTGTACACATACGTCAACAGTCACACATATTGCCTACTGACAAAGTTTGGGATTTTTAAGTGAGAAAATGACTCCACAGCGCCCCCTGGAAGATTTCAAAGTTTAACCATTATATGAATACCTTATCCCCTTTCATTTCTGGTCTTAGACTGCCATCTAGTGGAGACATTAACCCCCCTTCACACAATGTTCCATTGAAGCAGCAGGAGCAAAGACCTTTACATGGCTGCTGTCAATGCCCTGCGACTGCGACAAGCACTGACGTTCCTGCGTAAGAAGACCTCTACCTGCGCGCCCTCCGACTGCGCCACAGTCCGACGTGCGTGGATGCGCGAGGGCCCTTCGACACTGCTTGCAGTTTTAATTAGGGCCCGAGCACTGACAAGTCAGTGAGGGACCTATTGTTTTTGCCAAGATTCTTATTAGGGCCCGAGCACTGACAAGTCAGTGAGGGACCTATTGCTTTTGCCAGGATTCTTATTATTATAATTCATTATTTTTCACGTTCTTATGCCGTGTCAAGAATCGCATTTTTGGCGGCTTGAACATAAATGAAAACTCATGAAATTCTGCACACACGTCGCAGTTGGTGAAAATTTATTTAATTTAATGTGATTGGACGCAAGCGTGGTAAGGGGACTCGCTAGCGCCCCCTAACGTCGGGTCATGTGACCACAAATCCTCTGGGATCGGCATGAAATTTAAATATGTTACAGCTCTCATCGGATCATTGGGAAATTAATTTTGTGGAATTTTTTTACCAAACAGGAAGTCGCCCACGCGGCGTGGCGTGCACCGATTTTCATTTTTCGAACAACGCTTTGAGGACTTTATGATGTTCACAGAATCATGAAACCTGCCACGTAGGTTTCAAATCATGAGCTCTTTCATCTGATATCACATTTGCCCAATATTTTGCCCCAACAGCTCAGTAGCGCCCCCTAATGCCTTTTCCCACTTAGCATGTACTGACAAGCTCTAAAACTCACCAAATTGGACACACTCATCAAGACTCACAAATATTATTTTTTGGTATAACCGCAACCTTTTAAGTGGCAAAATGACTCTACAGCGCCCCCTAGAACATTAAAAAATGAAGCCCCGCCTTCTACATGCACGTACATGAACGAAATTTAGGATTCATATATATCATGACCAGACGCACAAAAAAGCCTCTTGGACCCATACCCTAAGTCCAACAGGAAGTCGGCCATCTTGGATCACAGGTGCATTTTTTCCGCCATTTTCCCCATTTCCAGGCCTTGCACTTTAACGAACTCCTCCTGCAGTTTTGACTCCACAGACTTCAGATTGGCATTGTATCATCCTCAGACCTTGATGATGTAAACTTGACGACAGATTTTTCCTACGTTATACCAGGTGGGCGTGGCAGTCGTTTGTTTGTATAAACAAACAACTCCTTATAACTCCTCCATACATTGTCGGATGTTTATACATGCACTGCGTAAAATGTCACACCTGGTGACGCCGTTTCAATTTCAACATCATTGGGGGTGGATGTGGCAAGGGATCTCCATAGCGCCCCCTAACAGCAGGTCATGTGACCACAAACTTTGTCTGATCTTCGTGAAATTTACAGGTCTCATAGCACTCATGGGTAAACCCTCAAATTATTTTTTTCAAATTTTTCGCTCTAACAGGAAGTGAGTTATTGTGCATTTCCTGCGTCAATTTTCCGTTTTTCCCTCTGCGTTTAGAGGACTTTCCCATCTTCACAGAATCACCAAATTGCCCACATAGGTTCACACTCAGGCGCACTTTAATTTGAGACCTAACTGCCTCTGGGCGTGGCACAACAGCTCAATAGCGCCCCCTAATGCCTTTATCCATTTTGTACATTTTCACAAACTCCTACACTCACCAAATTGAACACATACGTCAACATTCACACAGATTGACTACTGACAAAGTTTGGGATTTTTAAGTGAGAAGATGACTCCACAGCGCCCCCTTGAAGATTTCAAAGTTTAAGCCCCGCCTTCCACATTGACATAGAAAAATGAAATCGACAAGGCCTATGTATTATGTCCAGACGCACAAAAAAGCCTCTTGGACCCATACCCTAAGTCCAACAGGAAGTCGGCCATCCAGGCTAAAATTTTCAATCTGGATAATTTTTATTATTATTATAGTTGTACGCCTTTTTGACAGCCTAAACATGCCCCAAAACTCACCAAAACTTGCAATCATGTCCGATCCGGAGAACACTTTGATATTTTAAGGAGCGCGGAAATGGCCGACGCAAAAATTGATTAATAGCGCCCCCTAGAAAATTTAAAAAATCAAGCCCCTCCACTCAGATTGACGTAAACAAACCAAATTCGGGAAACACATGTATCGTGTAAAGACGCACAAAAAAGCCTCTTGGAGCCATAGCCTAAGTCCAACAGGAAGTCGGCCATCTAGGCAAAAATGCTCAATCTTAATGATTTTTTGACCCTTCACCCACATTCCTTATTGCTTAGAAGTCACTCAGACTCATTTGTGGTCTTAGACTGCCATCTAGTGGAGACATTAACAGCTGCACACAATGTTCAATTAAAGGCACAGGAGCAAAGACATCTACATGCCAGTTTTGACAGCCCTGCGACCGCCGCACGCACCGACGTGCACGTACGGCGTTACAATTGGGGGGGTAAACGGGGGGGTGCGAGGGCCCTTCGACACTGCTTGCAGTTTTAATTATTATTATTATTAAGCACGCTCTTATGCCGTGTAATGAATCGCATTTTTGGCGGCTTGAACAAAAATGAAAACTCATGAAATTCTGCACAGACGTCGCAGCTGGTGAAAATTTATTTAATTTAACGTGATTGGACGCAAGCGTGGTAAGGGGACTCGCTAGCGCCCCCTAACGTCGGGTCATGTGACCACAAATCCTCTCGGATCGGCATGAAATTTAAATATGTTACAGCTCTCATCGGATCATTGGGAAATTAATTTTGTGGAATTTTTTTACCAAACAGGAAGTTGACCACGCGGCGTGGCGTGCACCGATTTTCATTTTTCGAACAACGCTTTGAGGACTTTATGATGTTCACAGAATCATGAAACCTGCCACGTAGGTTTCAAATCATGAGCTCTTTCATCTGATACCACATTTGCCCAATATTTT
Source organism: Scomber scombrus (assembly GCF_963691925.1). Lineage (NCBI taxonomy): Eukaryota > Metazoa > Chordata > Actinopteri > Scombriformes > Scombridae > Scomber > Scomber scombrus. The sequence goes on along the minus strand of NC_084986.1, from coordinate 992,434 downwards.
GGCCCAACAGCTCAGTAGCGCCCCCTAATGCCTTTTCCCACTTAGCATGTACTGACAAGCTCTAAAACTCACCAAATTGGACACACTTGTCAAGACTCACGAATATTATTTTTTGGTATAACCGCAACTTTTTAAGTGCCAAAATGACTCTACAGCGCCCCCTAGAACATTAAAAGTTGAAGCCCCGCCTTCTACATGCACGTACATGAACGAAATTTAGGAATCATATATATCATGACCAGACGCACAAAAAAGCCTCTTGGACCCATACCCTAAGTCCAACAGGAAGTCGGCCATCTTGGATCACAGGTGCATTTTTTCCGCCACAGGTGCATTTTTTCAGCCCTCGTACTTTAACGAACTCCTCCTGCAGTTTTGACTCCACAGACTTCAGATTGGCATTGTATCATCCTCAGACCTTGATTATGTAAACTTGATGACAGATTTTTCCTACGTTATACCAGGTGGGCGTGGCAGTCGTTTGTTTGTATAAACAAACAACTCCTTATAACTCCTCCATACATTGTCGCAGGAAGTCGGTTATTGTGCATTTCCTGCGTCAATTTACCATTTTTCCAACAGCGTTTAAAGGACTTTCCCGTCTTCACAGAATCACCAAATTGCCCACATAGGTTCACACTCAGGAGCACTTTAATTTGAGACCATAACTGCCCCTGGGCGTGGCACAACAGCTCAATAGCGCCCCCTAATGCCTTTATCCATTTTGTACATTTTCACAAACTCCTACACTCACCAAATTGAACACATACGTCAACATTCACACAGATTGACTACTGACAAAGTTTGGGATTTTTAAGAGAGTAGATGACTCCACAGCGCCCCCTTGAATATTTCAAAGTTTAAGCCCCACCTTCCACATTGACATAGAAAAATGAAATCGACAAGGCCTATGTATTATGTCCAGACGCACAAAAAAGCCTCTTGGACCCATACCCTAAGTCCAACAGGAAGTCGGCCATCCAGGCTAAAATTTTCAATCTGGATAATTTTTATTATTATTATAGTTGTACGCCTTTTTGACAGCCTAAACATGCCCCAAAACTCACCAAAACTTGCAATCATGTCCGATCCGGAGAACACTTTGATATTTTAAGGAGCGCGGAAATGGCCGACGCAAAAATTGATTAATAGCGCCCCCTAGAAAATTTAAAAAATCAAGCCCCTCCACTCAGATTGACGTAGACAAACCAAATTCGGGAAACACATGTATCGTGTAAAGACGCACAAAAAAGCCTCTTGGAGCCATAGCCTAAGTCCAACAGGAAGTCTGCAATCCAGGCAAAAATGCTCAATCTCAATGATTTTTTGACCCTTCACCCACATTCCTTATTGCTTAGAAGTCACTCAGACTCATTTGTGGTCTTAGACTGCCATCTAGTGGAGACATTAACAGCTGCACACAATGTTCAATTAAAGGCACAGGAGCAAAGACAGCTACATGCCAGTTTTGACAGCCCTGCGACCGCCGCACGCACCGACGTGCACGTACGGCGTTACAATTGGGGGGGTAAACGGGGGGGTGCGAGGGCCCTTCGACACTGCTTGCAGTTTTAATTATTATTATTATTAAGCACGCTCTTATGCCGTGTAATGAATCGCATTTTTGGCGGCTTGAACAAAAATGAAAACTCATGAAATTCTGCACAGACGTCGCAGCTGGTGAAAATTTATTTAATTTAACGTGATTGGACGCAAGCGTGGTAAGGGGACTCGCTAGCGCCCCCTAACGTCGGGTCATGTGACCACAAATCCTCTCGGATCGGCATGAAATTTAAATATGTTACAGCTCTCATCGGATCATTGGGAAATTAATTTTGTGGAATTTTTTTACCAAACAGGAAGTTGACCACGCGGCGTGGCGTGCACCGATTTTCATTTTTCGAACAACGCTTTGAGGACTTTATGATGTTCACAGAATCATGAAACCTGCCACGTAGGTTTCAAATCATGAGCTCTTTCATCTGATACCACATTTGCCCAATATTTTGCCCCAACAGCTCAGTAGCGCCCCCTAATGCCTTTTCCCACTTAGCATGTACTGACAAGCTCTAAAACTCACCAAATTGGACACACTTGTCAAGACTCACGAATATTATTTTTTGGTATAACCGCAACTTTTTAAGTGCCAAAATGACTCTACAGCGCCCCCTAGAACATTAAAAGTTGAAGCCCCGCCTTGTACATGCACGTACATGAACGAAATTTAGGAATCATATATATCATGACCAGACGCACAAAAAAGCCTCTTGGACCCATACCCTAAGTCCAACAGGAAGTCGGCCATCTTGGATCACAGGTGCATTTTTTCCGCCACAGGTGCATTTTTTCAGCCCTCGTACTTTAACGAACTCCTCCTGCAGTTTTGACTCCACAGACTTCAGATTGGAACTATATCATCCTCAGACCTTGATTATGTAAACTTGATGACAGATTTTACCTACGTTATACCAGGTGGGCGTGGCAGTCGTTTGTTTGTATAAACAAACAACTCCTTATAACTCCTCCATACATTGTCTGATGTTTATACATGCAGCGCGTGAAATGTCACACTTGGTGACGCCGTTTCAATTTCAACATCATTGGGGATGGGTGTGGCAAGGGGTCTCCATAGCGCCCCCTAACAGCACGTCATGTGACCACAAACTTTGTCTGATCTTAGTGAAATTTACAGGACTCATAGCACTCATGGGTAAACCCTCAAATTATTTTTTTCAAAATTTTTGCTCTAACACGAAGTCGGTTATTGTGCATTTCCTGCGTCAATTTACCATTTTTCCAACAGCGTTTAAAGGACTTTCCCGTCTTCACAGAATCACCAAATTGCCCACATAGGTTCACACTCAGGAGCACTTTAATTTGAGACCATAAATGCCCCTGGGCGTGGCACAACAGCTCAATAGCGCCCCCTAATGCCTTTATCCATTTTGTACATTTTCACAAACTCCTACACTCACCAAATTGAACACATACGTCAACATTCACACAGATTGACTACTGACAAAGTTTGGGATTTTTAAGTGAGAAGATGACTCCACAGCGCCCCCTTGAATATTTCAAAGTTTAAGCCCCGCCTTCCACATTGACATAGAAAAATGAAATCGACAAGGCCTATGTATTATGTCCAGACGCACAAAAAAGCCTCTTGGACCCATACCCTAAGTCCAACAGGAAGTCGGCCATCCAGGCTAAAATTTTCAATCTGGATAATTTTTATTATTATTATAGTTGTACGCCTTTTTGACAGCCTAAACATGCCCCAAAACTCACCAAAACTTGCAATCATGTCCGATCCGGAGAACACTTTGATATTTTAAGGAGCGCGGAAATGGCCGACGCAAAAATTGATTAATAGCGCCCCCTAGAAAATTTAAAAAATCAAGCCCCTCCACTCAGATTGACGTAGACAAACCAAATTCGGGAAACACATGTATTGTGTAAAGACGCACAAAAAAGCCTCTTGGAGCCATAGCCTAAGTCCAACAGGAAGTCTGCAATCCAGGCAAAAATGCTCAATCTCAATGATTTTTTGACCCTTCAACCACATTCCTTATTGCTTAGAAGTCACTCAGACTCATTTGTGGTCTTAGACTGCCATCTAGTGGAGACATTAACCGCTGCACACAATGTTCAATTAAAGGCACAGGAGCAAAGACATCTACATGCCAGTTTTGACAGCCCTGCGACCGCCGCACGCACCGACGTGCACGTACGGCGTTACAATTGGGGGGGTAAACGGGGGGGTGCGAGGGCCCTTCGACACTGCTTGCAGTTTTAATTAGGGCCCGAGCACTGACAAGTCAGTGAGGGACCTATTGTAATTGCTGGAATTATTAGGGCCCGAGCACTGACAAGTCAGTGAGGGACCTATTGTAATTGCCGGAATTATTAGGGCCCGAGCACTGACAAGTCAGTGAGGGACCTATTGCTTTTGCTAGGATTCTTATTATTATTATTAAGCACGCTCTTATGCCGTGTAATGAATCGCATTTTTGGTGGCCTGAACATACATGAAAACTCATGAAATTCTGCACACACGTCGCAGCTGGTGAAAATTTATTTAATTTAACGTGATTGGACGCAAGCGTGGTAAGGGGACTCGCTAGCGCCCCCTAACGTCGGGTCATGTGACCACAAATCCTCTCGGATCGCCATGAAATTTAAATATGTTACAGCTCTCATCGGATCATTGGGAAATTAATTTTGTGGAATTTTTTTACCAAACAGGAAGTTGACCACGCGGCGTGGCGTGCACTGATTTTCATTCTTCGAACACCGCTTTGAGGACTTTATGATGTTCACAGAATCATGAAACCTGCCACGTAGGTTTCAAATCATGAGCTCTTTCATCTGATACCACATTTGCCCAATATTTTGCCCCAACAGCTCAGTAGCGCCCCCTAATGCCTTTTCCCACTTAGGATGTACTGACAAACTCTAAAACTCACCAAATTAGACACACTCATCAAGACTCACGAATATTATTTTTTGGTATAACCGCAACTTTTTAAGTGCCAAGATGACTCTACAGCGCCCCCTAGAACATTAAAAGTTGAAGCCCCGCCTTCTACATGCACGTACATGAACGAAATTTAGGATTCATATATATCATGACGAGACGCACAAAAAAGCCTCTTGGACCCATACCCTAAGTCCAACAGGAAGTCGGCCATCTTGGATCACAGGTGCATTTTTTCCGCCATTTTCCCCATTTCCAGGCCTCGTACTGTAACACACTCCTCCTGCAGTTTTGACTCCACAGACTTCAGATTGGAACTGTATCATCCTCAGACCTTGATGATGTAAACTTGATGACAGATTTTACCTACGTTATACCAGGTGGGCGTGGCAGTCATTTGTTTGTATAAACAAACAACTCCTTATAACTCCTCCATACATTGTCGGATGTTAATACATGCAGTGCGTAAAATGTCACACCTGGTGACGCCGTTTAAATTTCAACATCATTGGGGATGGGTGTGGCAAGTGGTCTCCATAGCGCCCCCTAACAGCAGGTCATGTGACCACTAACTTTGTCTGATCTTCGTGAAATTTACAGGACTCATAGCACTTATGGGTAAACCCCCAAATTAATTTTTTCAAAATTTTCGCTCTAACAGGAAGTCGGTTATTACGCATTTCCTGCGTCAATTTTCCCATTTTCCCACTGCGTTTAGAGGACTTTCCCGTCTTCACAGAATCACCAAATTGCCCACATAGGTTCACACTCATGAGCACTTTAATTTGAGACCATAACTGCCCCTGGGCGTGGCACAACAGCTCACTAGCGCCCCCTAATGCCTTTATCCATTTTGTACATTTCCACAAACTCCTACACTCACCAAATTGTACACATACGTCAACAGTCACACATATTGACTACTGACAAAGTTTGGGATTTTTAAGTGAGAAGATGACTCCACAGCGCCCCCTGGAAGATTTCAAAGTTTAAGCCCCGCCTACCACATTAACATAGAGAAATGACATTTACAAGGCCTATGTATTATGTCCAGACGCACGAAAAAGCCTCTTGGACCCATACCCTAAGTCCAACAGGAAGTCGGCCATCCAGGCTAAAATGTTCAATCTGGATGATTTTTATTATTATTATAGTTGTACGCCTTTTTGACAGCCTAAACATGCCCCAAAACTCACCAAAACTTGCAATCATGTCCGATCCGGAGAAAACTTTGATATTTTAAGGAGCGCGGAAATGGCTGACGCAAAATGGATTAATAGCGCCCCCTAGAAACATTAAAAAATCAAGCCCCTCGACTCAGATTGACGTAGACAAACAAAATTCGGTAGACACATGTATCATGTCCAGACGCACAAAAAAGCCTCTTGGACCCATAGCCTAAGTCCAACAGGAAGTCGGCCATCCAGGCAAAAAGGCTCAATCTTGATGCTTTTTTGGCCCTTCACCCACATTCCTTTGTGCTGAGAAGTCACCCAGACTCATTTCTGGTCTTAGACTGCCATCTAGTGGAGACATTAACCCCATCACACAATGTTCACTTAAAGAAACAGGAGCAAAGACATCTACATGCCAGTTTTGACAGCCCTGCGACCGCCGCACGCACCGACGTGCACATACGGCGTTACAATTGGGGGGAAATCGGGGGGGTGCGAGGGCCCTTCGACACTGCTTGCAGTTTTAATTATTATTATTATTATTATTCAAGAGACGCATAATGAATTGCATTTTTCGTGGCCTGAACATGCATGAAAACTCATGAAATTCTGCACACACGTCGCAGCTGGTGTAAATTTATTTAATTCAACGTGATTGGACGCAAGCGTGGTAAGGGGACTCGCTAGCGCCCCCTAACGTCGGGTCATGTGTCCAAAAATACTCTCGGATCAGCATGAAATTTAAGTATGTTACAGCTGTCATCGGATCATGTAGATATTAATTTTGTGGAAGTTTTTTACCAAACAGGAAGTTGTGCACGCGGCGTGGCGTGCAGCGATTTTCATTTTTCGAATACCGCTTTGAGGACTTTATGATGTTCACAGAATCATGAAACCTACCACGTAGGTTTCAAATCATGAGCTCTTTCATCTGATACCACATTTGCCCAATATTTTGCCCCAACAGCTCAGTAGCGCCCCCTAATGCCTTTTCCCACCTAGGATGTACTGACAAGCTCTCAAACTCACCAAATTGGACACACTTGTCAAGACTCACGAATATTATTTTTTGGTATAACCGCAACCTTTTAAGTGGCAAAATGACTCTACAGCGCCCCCTAGAACATTAAAAGTTGAAGCCCCGCCTTCTACATGCACGTACATGAACGAAATTTAGGATTCATATATATCATGACCAGACGCACAAAAAAGCCTCTTGGACCCATACCCTAAGTCCAACAGGAAGTCGGCCATCTTGGATCACAGGTGAATTTTTGCCGCCATTTTCCCCATTTCCAGCCCTCGTACTATAACGCACTCCTCCTGCAGTTTTAACTGCAGTGACTTCAGATTAGAACTGTATCATCCTCAGACCTTGATGATGTAAACTTGATAACAGATTTTCCCTACGTTATACCAGGTGGGCGTGGCAGTCGTTTGTTTGTATAAACAAACAACTCCTTATAACTCCTCAATACTTTGTCGGATGTTTATACATGCAGTGCGTAAAATGTCACACCTGTTCAAGCCGTTTCAATTTCAACATCATTGGGGGTGGATGTGGCAAGGGGTTTCCATAGCGCCCCCTAACAGCAGGTCATGTGACCACAAACTTTGTCTGATCTTCATGAAATTTACAGGACTCATAGCACTCCTGGGTAAACCCCCAAATTATTTTTTTCAAAATTTTCGCTCTTACAGGAAGTGAGTTATTGTGCATTTCCTGCGTCAATTTTCCATTTTTCCCTCTGGCTTTAGAGGACTTTCCCGTCTTCACAGAATCACCAAATTGTACACATACGTCAACAGTCACACATATTGCCTACTGACAAAGTTTGGGATTTTTAAGTGAGAAAATGACTCCACAGCGCCCCCTGGAAGATTTCAAAGTTTAACCATTATATGAATACCTTATCCCCTTTCATTTCTGGTCTTAGACTGCCATCTAGTGGAGACATTAACCCCCCTTCACACAATGTTCCATTGAAGCAGCAGGAGCAAAGACCTTTACATGGCTGCTGTCAATGCCCTGTGACTGCGACAAGCACTGACGTTCCTGCGTATGAAGACCTCTACCTGCGCGCCCTCCGACTGCGCCACAGTCCGACGTGCGTGGATGTGCGAGGGCCCTTCGACACTGCTTGCAGTTTTAATTAGGGCCCGAGCACTGACAAGTCAGTGAGGGACCTATTGTTTTTGCCAAGATTCTTATTAGGGCCCGAGCACTGACAAGTCAGTGAGGGACCTATTGCTTTTGCCAGGATTCTTATTATTATTATTATTATTATTATTATTATTATTCACGTTCTTATGCCGTGTCATGAATCGCATTTTTGGCGGCTTGAACATAAATGAAAACTCATGAAATTCTGCACACACGTCGCAGCTGGTGAAAATTTATTTAATTTAACGTGATTGGACGCAAGCGTGGTAAGGGGACTCGCTAGCGCCCCCTAACGTCGGGTCATGTGACCACAAATCCTCTCGGATCGGCATGAAATTTAAATATGTTACAGCTCTCATCGGATCATTGGGAAATTAATTTTGTGGAATTTTTTTACCAAACAGGAAGTTGACCACGCGGCGTGGCGTGCACCGATTTTCACAATTTCGAACAACGCTTTGAGGACTTTATGATGTTCACAGAATCATGAAACCTGCCACGTAGGTTTCAAATCATGAGCTCTTTCATCTGATACCACATTTGCCCAATATTTTGCCCCAACAGCTCAGTAGCGCCCCCTAATGCCTTTTCCCACCTAGGATGTACTGACAAGCTCTCAAACTCACCAAATTGGACACACTTGTCAAGACTCACGAATATTATTTTTTGGTATAACCGCAACCTTTTAAGTGGCAAAATGACTCTACAGCGCCCCCTAGAACATTAAAAGTTGAAGCCCCGCCTTCTACATGCACGTACATGAACGAAATTTAGGATTCATATATATCATGACCAGACGCACAAAAAAGCCTCTTGGACCCATACCCTAAGTCCAACAGGAAGTCGGCCATCTTGGATCACAGGTGAATTTTTGCCGCCATTTTCCCCATTTCCAGCCCTCGTACTATAACGCACTCCTCCTGCAGTTTTAACTGCAGTGACTTCAGATTAGAACTGTATCATCCTCAGACCTTGATGATGTAAACTTGATAACAGATTTTCCCTACGTTATACCAGGTGGGCGTGGCAGTCGTTTGTTTGTATAAACAAACAACTCCTTATAACTCCTCAATACTTTGTCGGATGTTTATACATGCAGTGCGTAAAATGTCACACCTGTTCAAGCCGTTTCAATTTCAACATCATTGGGGGTGGATGTGGCAAGGGGTCTCCATAGCGCCCCCTAACAGCAGGTCATGTGACCACAAACTTTGTCTGATCTTCGTGTAATTTACAGGACTCATAGCACTCCTGGGTAAACCCCCAAATTATTTTTTTCAAAATTTTCGCTCTTACAGGAAGTGAGTTATTGTGCATTTTCTGCGTCAATTTTCCATTTTTCCCTCTGCCTTTAGAGGACTTTCCCGTCTTCACAGAATCACCAAATTGTACACATACGTCAACAGTCACACATATTGCCTACTGACAAAGTTTGGGATTTTTAAGTGAGAAAATGACTCCACAGCGCCCCCTGGAAGATTTCAAAGTTTAACCATTATATGAATACCTTATCCCCTTTCATTTCTGGTCTTGGTGTGCCATCTAGTGGAGACATTAACCCCCCTTCACACAATGTTCCATTGAAGCAGCAGGAGCAAAGACCTTTACATGGCTGCTGTCAATGTCCTGCGACTGCGACAAGCACTGACGTTCCTGCGTAAGAAGACCTCTACCTGCGCGCCCTCCGACTGCGCCACAGTCCGACGTGCGTGGATGTGCGAGGGCCCTTCGACACTGCTTGCAGTTTTAATTATTATTATTATTATTATTATTATTATTATTCAAGTGCCGCGTAATGAATCGCATTTTTGGCGGCTTGAACATAAATGAAAACTCATGAAATTCTGCACACACGTCGCAGCTGGTGTAAATGTATTTAATTCAACGTGATTGGACGCAAGCCTGGTAAGGGGACTCGCTAGCGCCCCCTAACGTCTGGTCATGTGACCACAAATGTTCTCGGATCGGCATGAAATTTAATTATGTTACAGTTCTCATCGGATCATGCGGAAATTAATTTTGTGGAATTTTTTTACCAAACAGGAAGTTGTGCACGCGGCGTGGCGTGCACCGATTTTAATTTTTCGAACACCGCTTTGAGGACTTTATGATGTTCACAGAATCATGAAACCTGCCACGTAGGTTTCAAATCATGAGATCTTTCATCTGATACCACATTTGCCCAATATTTTGCCCCAACAGCTCAGTAGCGCCCCCTAATGCCTTTTCCCACTTAGCATGTACTGACAAGCTCTAAAACTCACCAAATTGGACACACTCATCAAGACTCACGAATATTATTTTTTGGTATGACCGCAACTTTTTAAGTGCCAAAATGACTCTACAGCGCCCCCTAGAACATTAAAAGTTGAAGCCCCGCCTTCTACATGCACGTACATGCACTAAATTTAGGATTCATATATATCATGACCAGACGCACAAAAAAGCCTCTTGGACCCATACCCTAAGTCCAACAGGAAGTCGGCCATCTTGGATCACAGGTGCATTTTTTCTGCCACAGGTGCATTTTTTCAGCCCTCGTACTTTAACGCACTCCTCCTGCAGTTTAGACTCCAGAGACTTCAGATTCGAACTGTATCATCCTCAGACCTTGATGATGTAAACTTGATGACAGATTTTACCTACGTTATACCAGGTGGGCGTGGCAGTCGTTTGTTTGTATAAACAAACAACTCCTTATAACTCCTCAATACTTTGTCGGATGTTTATACATGCAGCGCGTAAAATGTCACACCTGTTCAAGCCGTTTCAATTTCAACATCATTGGGGGTGGATGTGGTTAGGGGTCTCCATAGCGCCCCCTAACAGCAGGTCATGTGACCACAAACTTTGTCTGATCTTCATGAAATTTACAGGACTCATAGCACTCCTGGGTAAACCCCCAAATTATTTTTTTCAAAATTTTCGCTCTTACAGGAAGTGAGTTATTGTGCATTTCCTGCGTCAATTTTCCATTTTTCCCTCTGCCTTTAGAGGACTTTCCCGTCTTCACAGAATCACCAAATTGTACACAAACGTCAACAGTCACACATATTGCCTACTGACAAATTTTGGGATTTTTAAGTGAGAAAATGACTCCACAGCGCCCCCTGGAAGATTTCAAAGTTTAACCATTATATGAATACCTTATCCCCTTTCATTTGTGGTCTTAGACTGCCATCTAGTGGAGACATTAACCCCCCTTCACACAATGTTCCATTGAAGCAGCAGGAGCAAAGACCTTTACATGGCTGCTGTCAATGCCCTGCGACTGCGACAAGCACTGACGTTCCTGCGTAAGAAGACCTCTACCTGCGCGCCCTCCGACTGCGCCACAGTCCGACGTGCGTGGATATGCGAGGGCCCTTCGACACTGCTTGCAGTTTTAATTATTATTATTATTAAGCACGCTCTTATGCCGTGTAATGAATCGCATTTTTGGCGGCTTGAACAAAAATGAAAACTCATGAAATTCTGCACAGACGTCGCAGCTGGTGAAAATTTATTTAATTTAACGTGATTGGACGCAAGCGTGGTAAGGGGACTCGCTAGCGCCCCCTAACGTCGGGTCATGTGACCACAAATCCTCTCGGATCGGCATGAAATTTAAATATGTTACAGCTCTCATCGGATCATTGGGAAATTAATTTTGTGGAATTTTTTTACCAAACAGGAAGTTGACCACGCGGCGTGGCGTGCACCGATTTTCATTTTTCGAACAACGCTTTGAGGACTTTATGATGTTCACAGAATCATGAAACCTGCCACGTAGGTTTCAAATCATGAGCTCTTTCATCTGATACCACATTTGCCCAATATTTTGCCCCAACAGCTCAGTAGCGCCCCCTAATGCCTTTTCCCACTTAGCATGTACTGACAAGCTCTAAAACTCACCAAATTGGACACACTTGTCAAGACTCACGAATATTATTTTTTGGTATAACCGCAACTTTTTAAGTGCCAAAATGACTCTACAGCGCCCCCTAGAACATTAAAAGTTGAAGCCCCGCCTTGTACATGCACGTACATGAACGAAATTTAGGAATCATATATATCATGACCAGACGCACAAAAAAGCCTCTTGGACCCATACCCTAAGTCCAACAGGAAGTCGGCCATCTTGGATCACAGGTGCATTTTTTCCGCCACAGGTGCATTTTTTCAGCCCTCGTACTTTAACGAACTCCTCCTGCAGTTTTGACTCCACAGACTTCAGATTGGAACTATATCATCCTCAGACCTTGATTATGTAAACTTGATGACAGATTTTACCTACGTTATACCAGGTGGGCGTGGCAGTCGTTTGTTTGTATAAACAAACAACTCCTTATAACTCCTCCATACATTGTCTGATGTTTATACATGCAGCGCGTGAAATGTCACACTTGGTGACGCCGTTTCAATTTCAACATCATTGGGGATGGGTGTGGCAAGGGGTCTCCATAGCGCCCCCTAACAGCACGTCATGTGACCACAAACTTTGTCTGATCTTAGTGAAATTTACAGGACTCATAGCACTCATGGGTAAACCCTCAAATTATTTTTTTCAAAATTTTTGCTCTAACACGAAGTCGGTTATTGTGCATTTCCTGCGTCAATTTACCATTTTTCCAACAGCGTTTAAAGGACTTTCCCGTCTTCACAGAATCACCAAATTGCCCACATAGGTTCACACTCAGGAGCACTTTAATTTGAGACCATAAATGCCCCTGGGCGTGGCACAACAGCTCAATAGCGCCCCCTAATGCCTTTATCCATTTTGTACATTTTCACAAACTCCTACACTCACCAAATTGAACACATACGTCAACATTCACACAGATTGACTACTGACAAAGTTTGGGATTTTTAAGTGAGAAGATGACTCCACAGCGCCCCCTTGAATATTTCAAAGTTTAAGCCCCGCCTTCCACATTGACATAGAAAAATGAAATCGACAAGGCCTATGTATTATGTCCAGACGCACAAAAAAGCCTCTTGGACCCATACCCTAAGTCCAACAGGAAGTCGGCCATCCAGGCTAAAATTTTCAATCTGGATAATTTTTATTATTATTATAGTTGTACGCCTTTTTGACAGCCTAAACATGCCCCAAAACTCACCAAAACTTGCAATCATGTCCGATCCGGAGAACACTTTGATATTTTAAGGAGCGCGGAAATGGCCGACGCAAAAATTGATTAATAGCGCCCCCTAGAAAATTTAAAAAATCAAGCCCCTCCACTCAGATTGACGTAGACAAACCAAATTCGGGAAACACATGTATTGTGTAAAGACGCACAAAAAAGCCTCTTGGAGCCATAGCCTAAGTCCAACAGGAAGTCTGCAATCCAGGCAAAAATGCTCAATCTCAATGATTTTTTGACCCTTCAACCACATTCCTTATTGCTTAGAAGTCACTCAGACTCATTTGTGGTCTTAGACTGCCATCTAGTGGAGACATTAACCGCTGCACACAATGTTCAATTAAAGGCACAGGAGCAAAGACATCTACATGCCAGTTTTGACAGCCCTGCGACCGCCGCACGCACCGACGTGCACGTACGGCGTTACAATTGGGGGGGTAAACGGGGGGGTGCGAGGGCCCTTCGACACTGCTTGCAGTTTTAATTAGGGCCCGAGCACTGACAAGTCAGTGAGGGACCTATTGTAATTGCTGGAATTATTAGGGCCCGAGCACTGACAAGTCAGTGAGGGACCTATTGTAATTGCCGGAATTATTAGGGCCCGAGCACTGACAAGTCAGTGAGGGACCTATTGCTTTTGCTAGGATTCTTATTATTATTATTAAGCACGCTCTTATGCCGTGTAATGAATCGCATTTTTGGTGGCCTGAACATACATGAAAACTCATGAAATTCTGCACACACGTCGCAGCTGGTGAAAATTTATTTAATTTAACGTGATTGGACGCAAGCGTGGTAAGGGGACTCGCTAGCGCCCCCTAACGTCGGGTCATGTGACCACAAATCCTCTCGGATCGCCATGAAATTTAAATATGTTACAGCTCTCATCGGATCATTGGGAAATTAATTTTGTGGAATTTTTTTACCAAACAGGAAGTTGACCACGCGGCGTGGCGTGCACTGATTTTCATTCTTCGAACACCGCTTTGAGGACTTTATGATGTTCACAGAATCATGAAACCTGCCACGTAGGTTTCAAATCATGAGCTCTTTCATCTGATACCACATTTGCCCAATATTTTGCCCCAACAGCTCAGTAGCGCCCCCTAATGCCTTTTCCCACTTAGGATGTACTGACAAACTCTAAAACTCACCAAATTAGACACACTCATCAAGACTCACGAATATTATTTTTTGGTATAACCGCAACTTTTTAAGTGCCAAGATGACTCTACAGCGCCCCCTAGAACATTAAAAGTTGAAGCCCCGCCTTCTACATGCACGTACATGAACGAAATTTAGGATTCATATATATCATGACGAGACGCACAAAAAAGCCTCTTGGACCCATACCCTAAGTCCAACAGGAAGTCGGCCATCTTGGATCACAGGTGCATTTTTTCCGCCATTTTCCCCATTTCCAGGCCTCGTACTGTAACACACTCCTCCTGCAGTTTTGACTCCACAGACTTCAGATTGGAACTGTATCATCCTCAGACCTTGATGATGTAAACTTGATGACAGATTTTACCTACGTTATACCAGGTGGGCGTGGCAGTCATTTGTTTGTATAAACAAACAACTCCTTATAACTCCTCCATACATTGTCGGATGTTAATACATGCAGTGCGTAAAATGTCACACCTGGTGACGCCGTTTAAATTTCAACATCATTGGGGATGGGTGTGGCAAGTGGTCTCCATAGCGCCCCCTAACAGCAGGTCATGTGACCACTAACTTTGTCTGATCTTCGTGAAATTTACAGGACTCATAGCACTTATGGGTAAACCCCCAAATTAATTTTTTCAAAATTTTCGCTCTAACAGGAAGTCGGTTATTACGCATTTCCTGCGTCAATTTTCCCATTTTCCCACTGCGTTTAGAGGACTTTCCCGTCTTCACAGAATCACCAAATTGCCCACATAGGTTCACACTCATGAGCACTTTAATTTGAGACCATAACTGCCCCTGGGCGTGGCACAACAGCTCACTAGCGCCCCCTAATGCCTTTATCCATTTTGTACATTTCCACAAACTCCTACACTCACCAAATTGTACACATACGTCAACAGTCACACATATTGACTACTGACAAAGTTTGGGATTTTTAAGTGAGAAGATGACTCCACAGCGCCCCCTGGAAGATTTCAAAGTTTAAGCCCCGCCTACCACATTAACATAGAGAAATGACATTTACAAGGCCTATGTATTATGTCCAGACGCACGAAAAAGCCTCTTGGACCCATACCCTAAGTCCAACAGGAAGTCGGCCATCCAGGCTAAAATGTTCAATCTGGATGATTTTTATTATTATTATAGTTGTACGCCTTTTTGACAGCCTAAACATGCCCCAAAACTCACCAAAACTTGCAATCATGTCCGATCCGGAGAAAACTTTGATATTTTAAGGAGCGCGGAAATGGCTGACGCAAAATGGATTAATAGCGCCCCCTAGAAACATTAAAAAATCAAGCCCCTCGACTCAGATTGACGTAGACAAACAAAATTCGGTAGACACATGTATCATGTCCAGACGCACAAAAAAGCCTCTTGGACCCATAGCCTAAGTCCAACAGGAAGTCGGCCATCCAGGCAAAAAGGCTCAATCTTGATGCTTTTTTGGCCCTTCACCCACATTCCTTTGTGCTGAGAAGTCACCCAGACTCATTTCTGGTCTTAGACTGCCATCTAGTGGAGACATTAACCCCATCACACAATGTTCACTTAAAGAAACAGGAGCAAAGACATCTACATGCCAGTTTTGACAGCCCTGCGACCGCCGCACGCACCGACGTGCACATACGGCGTTACAATTGGGGGGAAATCGGGGGGGTGCGAGGGCCCTTCGACACTGCTTGCAGTTTTAATTATTATTATTATTATTATTCAAGAGACGCATAATGAATTGCATTTTTCGTGGCCTGAACATGCATGAAAACTCATGAAATTCTGCACACACGTCGCAGCTGGTGTAAATTTATTTAATTCAACGTGATTGGACGCAAGCGTGGTAAGGGGACTCGCTAGCGCCCCCTAACGTCGGGTCATGTGTCCAAAAATACTCTCGGATCAGCATGAAATTTAAGTATGTTACAGCTGTCATCGGATCATGTAGATATTAATTTTGTGGAAGTTTTTTACCAAACAGGAAGTTGTGCACGCGGCGTGGCGTGCAGCGATTTTCATTTTTCGAATACCGCTTTGAGGACTTTATGATGTTCACAGAATCATGAAACCTACCACGTAGGTTTCAAATCATGAGCTCTTTCATCTGATACCACATTTGCCCAATATTTTGCCCCAACAGCTCAGTAGCGCCCCCTAATGCCTTTTCCCACCTAGGATGTACTGACAAGCTCTCAAACTCACCAAATTGGACACACTTGTCAAGACTCACGAATATTATTTTTTGGTATAACCGCAACCTTTTAAGTGGCAAAATGACTCTACAGCGCCCCCTAGAACATTAAAAGTTGAAGCCCCGCCTTCTACATGCACGTACATGAACGAAATTTAGGATTCATATATATCATGACCAGACGCACAAAAAAGCCTCTTGGACCCATACCCTAAGTCCAACAGGAAGTCGGCCATCTTGGATCACAGGTGAATTTTTGCCGCCATTTTCCCCATTTCCAGCCCTCGTACTATAACGCACTCCTCCTGCAGTTTTAACTGCAGTGACTTCAGATTAGAACTGTATCATCCTCAGACCTTGATGATGTAAACTTGATAACAGATTTTCCCTACGTTATACCAGGTGGGCGTGGCAGTCGTTTGTTTGTATAAACAAACAACTCCTTATAACTCCTCAATACTTTGTCGGATGTTTATACATGCAGTGCGTAAAATGTCACACCTGTTCAAGCCGTTTCAATTTCAACATCATTGGGGGTGGATGTGGCAAGGGGTTTCCATAGCGCCCCCTAACAGCAGGTCATGTGACCACAAACTTTGTCTGATCTTCATGAAATTTACAGGACTCATAGCACTCCTGGGTAAACCCCCAAATTATTTTTTTCAAAATTTTCGCTCTTACAGGAAGTGAGTTATTGTGCATTTCCTGCGTCAATTTTCCATTTTTCCCTCTGGCTTTAGAGGACTTTCCCGTCTTCACAGAATCACCAAATTGTACACATACGTCAACAGTCACACATATTGCCTACTGACAAAGTTTGGGATTTTTAAGTGAGAAAATGACTCCACAGCGCCCCCTGGAAGATTTCAAAGTTTAACCATTATATGAATACCTTATCCCCTTTCATTTCTGGTCTTAGACTGCCATCTAGTGGAGACATTAACCCCCCTTCACACAATGTTCCATTGAAGCAGCAGGAGCAAAGACCTTTACATGGCTGCTGTCAATGCCCTGTGACTGCGACAAGCACTGACGTTCCTGCGTATGAAGACCTCTACCTGCGCGCCCTCCGACTGCGCCACAGTCCGACGTGCGTGGATGTGCGAGGGCCCTTCGACACTGCTTGCAGTTTTAATTAGGGCCCGAGCACTGACAAGTCAGTGAGGGACCTATTGCTTTTGCCAGGATTCTTATTATTATTATTAAGCACGCTCTTATGCCGTGTAATGAATCGCATTTTTGGTGGCCTGAACATACATGAAAACTCATGAAATTCTGCACACACGTCGCAGCTGGTGAAAATTTATTTAATTCAATGTGATTGGACGCAAGCGTGGTAAGGGGACTCGCTAGCGCCCCCTAATGTCGGGTCATGTGACCACAAATCCTCTCGGATCGGCATGAAATTTAAATATGTTACAGCTCTCATCGGATCATTGGGAAATTAATTTTGTGGAATTTTTTTACCAAACAGGAAGTTGACCACGCGGCGTGGCGTGCACCGATTTTCATTTTTCGAACAACGCTTTGAGGACTTTATGATGTTCACAGAATCATGAAACCTGCCACGTAGGTTTCAAATCATGAGCTCTTTCATCTGATACCACATTTGCCCAATATTTTGGCCCAACAGCTCAGTAGCGCCCCCTAATGCCTTTTCCCACTTAGCATGTACTGACAAGCTCTAAAACTCACCAAATTGGACACACTTGTCAAGACTCACGAATATTATTTTTTGGTATAACCGCAACTTTTTAAGTGCCAAAATGACTCTACAGCGCCCCCTAGAACATTAAAAGTTGAAGCCCCGCCTTCTACATGCACGTACATGAACGAAATTTAGGAATCATATATATCATGACCAGACGCACAAAAAAGCCTCTTGGACCCATACCCTAAGTCCAACAGGAAGTCGGCCATCTTGGATCACAGGTGCATTTTTTCCGCCACAGGTGCATTTTTTCAGCCCTCGTACTTTAACGAACTCCTCCTGCAGTTTTGACTCCACAGACTTCAGATTGGAACTATATCATCCTCAGACCTTGATTATGTAAACTTGATGACAGATTTTACCTACGTTATACCAGGTGGGCGTGGCAGTCGTTTGTTTGTATAAACAAACAACTCCTTATAACTCCTCCATACATTGTCGGATGTTTATACATGCAGCGCGTGAAATGTCACACTTGGTGACGCCGTTTCAATTTCAACATCATTGGGGGTGGGTGTAGCAAGGGGTCTCCATAGCGCCCCCTAACAGCAGGTCATTTGACCACAAACTTTTTCTGATCTTCGTGAAATTTACAGGACTCATAGCACTCCTGGGTAAACCCCCAAATTATTTTTTTCAAAATTTTCGCTCTTACAGGAAGTGAGTTATTGTGCATTTCCTGCGTCAATTTTCCATTTTTCCCTCTGCCTTTAGAGTACTTTCTCGTCTTCACAGAATCACCAAATTGTACACATACGTCAACAGTCACACATATTGCCTACTGACAAAGTTTGGGATTTTTAAGTGAGAAAATGACTCCACAGCGCCCCATTGAAGATTTCAAAGTTTAACCATTATATGAATACCTTATCCCCTTTCATTTCTGGTCTTGGTGTGCCATCTAGTGGAGACATTAACCCCATCACACAATGTTCCATTGAAGCAGCAGGAGCAAAGACCTTTACATGGCTGCTGTCAATGCCCTGCGACTGCGACAAGCACTGACGTTCCTGCGTATGAAGACCTACCTGCGCACCCTCCGACTGCGCCACAGTCCGACGTGCGTGGATGTGCGAGGGCCCTTCGACACTGCTTGCAGTTTTAATTATTATTATTATTATTATTATTATTATTATTCAAGTGCCGCGTAATGAATCGCATTTTTGGCGGCTTGAACATAAATGAAAGCTCATGAAATTCTGCACACACGTCGCAGCTGGTGTAAATGTATTTAATTCAACGTGATTGGACGCAAGCTTGGTAAGGGGCCTCGCTAGCGCCCCCTAACGTCTGGTCATGTGACCACAAATGTTCTCGGATCGGCATGAAATTTAATTATGTTACAGCTCTCATCGGATCATGCGGAAATTAATTTTGTGGAATTTTTTTACCAAACAGGAAGTTGTGCACGCGGCGTGGCGTGCACCGATTTTAATTTTTCGAACACCGCTTTGAGGACTTTATGATGTTCACAGAATCATGAAACCTGCCACGTAGGTTTCAAATCATGAGATCTTTCATCTGATACCACATTTGCCCAATATTTTGCCCCAACAGCTCAGTAGCGCCCCCTAATGCCTTTTCCCACTTAGCATGTACTGACAAGCTCTAAAACTCACCATATTGGACACACTCATCAAGACTCACGAATATTATTTTTTGGTATGACCGCAACTTTTTAAGTGCCAAAATGACTCTACAGCGCCCCCTAGAACATTAAAAGTTGAAGCCCCGCCTTCTACATGCACGTACATGCACTAAATTTAGGATTCATATATATCATGACCAGACGCACAAAAAAGCCTCTTGGACCCATACCCTAAGTCCAACAGGAAGTCGGCCATCTTGGATCACAGGTGCATTTTTTCTGCCACAGGTGCATTTTTTCAGCCCTCGTACTTTAACGCACTCCTCCTGCAGTTTAGACTCCAGAGACTTCAGATTCGAACTGTATCATCCTCAGACCTTGATGATGTAAACTTGATGACAGATTTTACCTACGTTATACCAGGTGGGCGTGGCAGTCGTTTGTTTG
The DNA here is from genome assembly GCF_963691925.1 of Scomber scombrus. Taxonomy (NCBI): domain Eukaryota; kingdom Metazoa; phylum Chordata; class Actinopteri; order Scombriformes; family Scombridae; genus Scomber; species Scomber scombrus. The sequence goes on along the minus strand of NC_084986.1, from coordinate 972,388 downwards.
TATAAACAAACAACTCCTTATAACTCCTCAATACTTTGTCGGATGTTTATACATGCAGCGCGTAAAATGTCACACCTGTTCAAGCCGTTTCAATTTCAACATCATTGGGGGTGGACGTGGTTAGGGGTCTCCATAGCGCCCCCTAACAGCAGGTCATGTGACCACAAACTTTGTCTGATCTTCATGAAATTTACAGGACTCATAGCACTCCTGGGTAAACCCCCAAATTATTTTTTTCAAAATTTTCGCTCTTACAGGAAGTGAGTTATTGTGCATTTCCTGCGTCAATTTTCCATTTTTCCCTCTGCCTTTAGAGGACTTTCCCGTCTTCACAGAATCACCAAATTGTACACATACGTCAACAGTCACACATATTGCCTACTGACAAATTTTGGGATTTTTAAGTGAGAAAATGACTCCACAGCGCCCCCTGGAAGATTTCAAAGTTTAACCATTATATGAATACCTTATCCCCTTTCATTTGTGGTCTTAGACTGCCATCTAGTGGAGACATTAACCCCCCTTCACACAATGTTCCATTGAAGCAGCAGGAGCAAAGACCTTTACATGGCTGCTGTCAATGCCCTGCGACTGCGACAAGCACTGACGTTCCTGCGTAAGAAGACCTCTACCTGCGCGCCCTCCGACTGCGCCACAGTCCGACGTGCGTGGATATGCGAGGGCCCTTCGACACTGCTTGCAGTTTTAATTATTATTATTATTCAAGAGACGCATAATGAATTGCATTTTTCGTGGCCTGAACATGCATGAAAACTCATGAAATTCTGCACACACGTCGCAGCTGGTGTAAATTTATTTAATTCAACGTGATTGGACGCAAGCGTGGTAAGGGGACTCGCTAGCGCCCCCTAACGTCGGGTCATGTGTCCAAAAATACTCTCGGATCAGCATGAAATTTAAGTATGTTACAGCTGTCATCGGATCATGTAGATATTAATTTTGTGGAAGTTTTTTACCAAACAGGAAGTTGTGCACGCGGCGTGGCGTGCAGCGATTTTCATTTTTCGAATACCGCTTTGAGGACTTTATGATGTTCACAGAATCATGAAACCTACCACGTAGGTTTCAAATCATGAGCTCTTTCATCTGATACCACATTTGCCTAATATTTTGCCCCAACAGCTCAGTAGCGCCCCCTAATGCCTTTTCCCACCTAGGATGTACTGACAAGCTCTCAAACTCACCAAATTGGACACACTTGTCAAGACTCACGAATATTATTTTTTGGTATAACCGCAACTTTTTAAGTGGCAAAATGACTCTACAGCGCCCCCTAGAACATTAAAAGTTGAAGCCCCGCCTTCTACATGCACGTACATGCACGAAATTTAGGATTCATATATATCATGACCAGACGCACAAAAAAGCCTCTTGGACCCATACCCTAAGTCCAACAGGAAGTCGGCCATCTTGGATCACAGGTGAATTTTTGCCGCCATTTTCCCCATTTCCAGCCCTCGTACTATAACGCACTCCTCCTGCAGTTTTAACTGCAGTGACTTCAGATTCGAACTGTATCATCCTCAGACCTTGATGATGTAAACTTGATAACAGATTTTCCCTACGTTATACCAGGTGGGCGTGGCAGTCGTTTGTTTGTATAAACAAACAACTCCTTATAACTCCTCAATACTTTGTCGGATGTTTATACATGCAGTGCGTAAAATGTCACACCTGTTCAAGCCGTTTCAATTTCAACATCATTGGGGGTGGATGTGGCAAGGGGTCTCCATAGCGCCCCCTAACAGCAGGTCATGTGACCACAAACTTTGTCTGATCTTCGTGAAATTTACAGGACTCATAGCACTCATGGGTAAACCCCCAAATTATTTTTTTCAAAATTTTCGCTCTTACAAGAAGTGAGTTATTGTGCATTTCCTGCGTCAATTTTCCATTTTTCCCTCTGCCTTTAGAGGACTTTCCCGTCTTCACAGAATCACCAAATTGTACACATACGTCAACAGTCACACATATTGCCTACTGACAAAGTTTGGGATTTTTAAGTGAGGAAATGACTCCACAGCGCCCCCTGGAAGATTTCAAAGTTTAACCATTATATGAATACCTTATCCCCTTTCATTTCTGGTCTTGGTCTGCCATCTAGTGGAGACATTAACCCCCCTTCACACAATGTTCCATTAAAGCAGCAGGAGCAAAGACCTTTACATGGCTGCTGTCAATGCCCTGCGACTGCGACAAGCACTGACGTTCCTGCGTAAGAAGACCTCTACCTGCGCGCCCTCCGACTGCGCCACAGTCCGACGTGCGTGGATGCGCGAGGGCCCTTCGACACTGCTTGCAGTTTTAATTAGGGCCCGAGCACTGACAAGTCAGTGAGGGACCTATTGCTTTTGCCAGGATTCTTATTATTATTAGGGCCCGAGCACTGACAAGTCAGTGAGGGACCTATTGCTTTTGCCAGGATTCTTATTATTATTATTCACGTTCTTATGCCGTGTAATGAATCGCATTTTTGGCGGCTTGAACATAAATGAAAACTCATGAAATTCTGCACAAACGTCGCAGCTGGTGAAAATTTATTTAATTTAACGTGATTGGACGCAAGCGTGGTAAGGGGACTCGCTAGCGCCCCCTAACGTCTGGTCATGTGACCACAAATCCTCTCGGATCGGCATGAAATTTAAATATGTTACAGCTCTCATCGGATCATTGGGAAATTAATTTTGTGGAATTTTTTTACCAAACAGGAAGTCGCCCACGCGGCGTGGCGTGCACCGATTTTCATTTTTCGAACAACGCTTTGAGGACTTTACGATGTTCACAGAATCATGAAACCTGCCACGTAGGTTTCAAATCATGAGCTCTTTCATCTGATACCACATTTGCCCAATATTTCGCCCCAACAGCTCAGTAGCGCCCCCTAATGCCTTTTCCCACTTAGCATGTACTGACAAGCTCTAAAACTCACCAAATTGGACACACTCATCAAGACTCACGAATATTATTTTTTGATCTAACCGCAACCTTTTAAGTGGCAAAATGACTCTACAGCGCCCCCTAGAACATTAAAAGTTGAAGCCCCGCCTTCTACATGCACGTACATGAACGAAATTTAGGATTCATATATATCATGACCAGACGCACAAAAAAGCCTCTTGGACCCATACCCTAAGTCCAACAGGAAATCGGCCATCTTGGATCACAGGTGCATTTTTTCCGCCATTTTCCCCATTTCCAGGCCTTGCACTTTAACGAACTCCTCCTGCAGTTTTGACTCCACAGACTTGAGATTAGAACTGTATCATCCTCAGACCTTGATGATGTAAACTTGACGACAGATTTTTCCTACGTTATACCAGGTGGGCGTGGCAGTCATTTGTTTGTATAAACAAACAACTCCTTATAACTCCTCCATACATTGTCGGATGTTTATACATGCACTGCGTAAAATGTCACACCTGGTGACGCCGTTTCAATTTCAACATCATTGGGGGTGGATGTGGCAAGGGGTCTCCATAGCGCCCCCTAACAGCAGGTCATGTGACCACAAACTTTGTCTGATCTTCGTGAAATTTACAGGACTCATAGCACTCATGGGTAAACCCTCAAATTATTTTTTTCAAATTTTTCTCTCTAACAGGAAGTGAGTTATTGTGCATTTCCTGCGTCAATTTTCCGTTTTTCCCTCTGCGTTTAGAGGACTTTCCCATCTTCACAGAATCACCAAATTGCCCACATAGGTTCACACTCAGGCGCACTTTAATTTGAGACCATAACTGCCTCTGGGCGTGGCACAACAGCTCAATAGCGCCCCCTAATGCCTTTATCCATTTTGTACATTTTCACAAACTCCTACACTCACCAAATTGTACACATACGTCAACAGTCACACATATTGACAACTGACAAAGTTTGGGATTTTTAAGTGAGAAGATGACTCCACAGCGCCCCCTGGAAGATTTCAAAGTTTAAGCCCCGCCTTCCACATTGACATAGAAAAATGAAATCGACAAGGCCTATGTATTATGTCCAGACGCACAAAAAAGCCTCTTGGACCCATACCCTAAGTCCAACAGGAAGTCGGCCATCCAGGCTAAAATGTTCAATCTGGATAATTTTTATTATTATTATAGTTGTACGCCTTTTTGACAGCCTAAACATGCCCCAAAACTCACCAAAACTTGCAATCATGTCCGATCCGGAGAAAACTTTGATATTTTAAGGAGCGGGGAAATGGCCGACGCAAAAATGGATTAATAGCGCCCCCTAGAAAATTTAAAAAATCAAGCCCCTCCACTCAGATTGACGTAGACAAACCAAATTCGGGAAACACATGTATCGTGTAAAGACGCACAAAAAAGCCTCTTGGAGCCATAGCCTAAGTCCAACAGGAAGTCGGCCATCCAGGCTAAAATGCTCAATCTTAATGATTTTTTGACCATTCACCCACATTCCTTATTGCTTAGAAGTCACTCAGACTCATTTGTGGTCTTAGACTGCCATCTAGTGGAGACATTAACCGCTGCACACAATGTTCAATTAAAGGCACAGGAGCAAAGACATCTACATGCCAGTTTTGACAGCCCTGCGACCGCCGCACGCACCGACGTGCATGTACGGCGTTACAATTGGGGGGGTAAACGGGGGGGTGCGAGGGCCCTTCGACACTGCTTGCAGTTTTAATTATTCATTATTTTTCACGTTCTTATGCCGTGTCAAGAATCGCATTTTTGGCGGCTTGAACATAAATGAAAACTCATGAAATTCTGCACACACGTCGCAGCTGGTGAAAATTTATTTAATTTAACGTGATTGGACGCAAGCGTGGTAAGGGGACTCGCTAGCGCCCCCTAACGTCGGGTCATGTGACCACAAATCCTCTCGGATCGGCATGAAATTTAAATATGTTACAGCTCTCATCGGATCATTGGGAAATTAATTTTGTGGAATTTTTTTACCAAACAGGAAGTTGACCACGCGGCGTGGCGTGCACCGATTTTCACAATTTCGAACAACGCTTTGAGGACTTTATGATGTTCACAGAATCATGAAACCTGCCACGTAGGTTTCAAATCATGAGCTCTTTCATCTGATACCACATTTGCCCAATATTTTGGCCCAACAGCTCAGTAGCGCCCCCTAATGCCTTTTCCCACTTAGCATGTACTGACAAGCTCTAAAACTCACCAAATTGGACACACTTGTCAAGACTCACGAATATTATTTTTTGGTATAACCGCAACTTTTTAAGTGCCAAAATGACTCTACAGCGCCCCCTAGAACATTAAAAGTTGAAGCCCCGCCTTCTACATGCACGTACATGAACGAAATTTAGGAATCATATATATCATGACCAGACGCACAAAAAAGCCTCTTGGACCCATACCCTAAGTCCAACAGGAAGTCGGCCATCTTGGATCACAGGTGCATTTTTTCCGCCACAGGTGCATTTTTCCAGGCCTCGTACTTTAACGCACTCCTCCTGCAGTTTTGACTCCACAGACTTAAGATTCGCATTGTATCATCATCAGACCTTGATGATGTAAACTTGACAACAGATTTTTCCTACGTTATACCAGGTGGGCGTGGCTGTTGTTTGTTTGTATAAACAAACAACTCCTTATAACTCCTCCATACATTGTCGGATGTTAATACATGCACTGCGTAAAATGTCACACCTGGTAACGCCGTTTCAATTTCAACATCATTGGGGGTGGGTGTGGCAAGGGGTCTCCATAGCGCCCCCTAACAGCAGGTCATGTGACCAAAAACGTTGTCTGATCTTCGTGAAATTTACAGGACTCATAGCACTTATGGGTAAACCCCCAAATTAATTTTTTCAAATTTTTCACTCAAACAGGAAGTGAGTTATTTTGCATTTCCTGCGTCAATTTACCATTTTTCCAACAGCGTTTAAAGGACTTTCCCGTCTTCACAGAATCACCAAATTGTACACATACGTCAACAGTCACACATATTGCCTACTGACAAAGTTTGGGATTTTTAAGTGAGAAAATGACTCCACAGCGCCCCCTGGAAGATTTCAAAGTTTAACCATTATATGAATACCTTATCCCCTTTCATTTCTGGTCTTGGTCTGCCATCTAGTGGAGACATTAACCCCCCTTCACACAATGTTCCATTGAAGCAGCAGGAGCAAAGACCTTTACATGGCTGCTGTCAATGCCCTGCGACTGCGACAAGCACTGACGTTCCTGCGTATGAAGACCTACCTGCGCGCCCTCCGACTGCGCCACAGTCCGACGTGCGTGGATGTGCGAGGGCCCTTCGACACTGCTTGCAGTTTTAATTAGGGCCCGAGCACTGACAAGTCAGTGAGGGACCTATTGCTTTTGCCAGGATTCTTATTATTAGGGCCCGAGCACTGACAAGTCAGTGAGGGACCTATTGCTTTTGCCAGGATTCTTATTATTATAATTCATTATTTTTCACGTTCTTATGCCGTGTAATGAATCGCATTTTTGGTGGCCTGAACATGCATGAAAACTCATGAAATTCTGCACACACGTCGCAGCTGGTGAAAATTTATTTAATTTAACGTGATTGGACGCAAGCGTGGTAAGGGGACTCGCTAGCGCCCCCACACGTCGGGTCATGTGACCACAAATCTTCTCGGATCTGCATGAAATTTACATATGTCATAGGTCTCATTGGATCATTGGAAAATTAATTTTGTGGAATTTTTTTACCAAACAGGAAGTCGCCCACGCGGCGTGGCGTTCACCGATTTTCATTTTTCGAACACCGCTTTGAGGACTTTATGATGTTCACAGAATCATGAAACCTGCCACGTAGGTTTCAAATCATGAGCTCTTTCATCTGATACCACATTTGCCCAATATTTTGCCCCAACAGCTCAGTAGCGCCCCCTAATGCCTTTTCCCACTTAGCATGTACTGACAAGCTCTAAAACTCACCAAATTGGACACACTCATCAGGACTCACAAATATTATTTTTTTGTATAACCGCAGCCTTTTAAGTGGCAATATGACTCTACAGCGCCCCCTAGAGCATTAAAAGTTGAAGCCCCGCCTTCTACATGCACGTACATGAACGAAATTTAGGATTCATATATATCATGACCAGACGCACAAAAAAGCCTCTTGGACACATACCCTAAGTCCAACAGGAAGTCGGCCATCTTGGATCACAGGTGCATTTTTGCCGCCATTTTCCCCATTTCCAGCCCTCGTACTTTAACGCACTCCTCCTGCAGTTTTGACTCCACAGACTTCAGATTGGAACTGTATCATCCTCAGACCTTGATGATGTAAACTTGACGACAGATTTTTCCTACGTTATACCAGGTGGGCGTGGCAGTCGTTTGTTTGTATAAACAAACAACTCCTTATAACTCCTCCATACATTGTCGGATGTTTATACATGCACTGCGTAAAATGTCACACCTGGTGACGCCGTTTCAATTTCAACATCATTGGGGGTGGATGTGGCAAGGGGTCTCCATAGCGCCCCCTAACAGCAGGTCATGTGACCACAAACTTTGTCTGATCTTCGTGAAATTTACAGGACTCATAGCACTCATGGGTAAACCCTCAAATTATTTTTTTCAAATTTTTCGCTCTAACAGGAAGTGAGTTATTGTGCATTTCCTGCGTCAATTTTCCGTTTTTCCCTCTGCGTTTAGAGGACTTTCCCGTCTTCACAGAATCACCAAATTGCCCACATAGGTTCACACTCAGGCGCACTTTAATTTGAGACCATAACTGCCTCTGGGCGTGGCACAACAGCTCAATAGCGCCCCCTAATGCCTTTATCCATTTTGTACATTTTCACAAACTCCTACACTCACCAAATTGTACACATACGTCAACAGTCACACATATTGACTACTGACAAAGTTTGGGATTTTTAAGTGAGAAGATGACTCCACAGCGCCCCCTGGAAGATTTCAAAGTTTAAGCCCCGCCTTCCACATTGACATAGAAAAATGAAATCGACAAGGCCTATGTATTATGTCCAGATGCACAAAAAAGCCTCTTGGACCCATACCCTAAGTCCAACAGGAAGTCGGCCATCCAGGCTAAAATGTTCAATCTGGATCATTTTTATTATTATTATAGTTGTACGCCTTTTTGACAGCCTAAACATGCCCCAAAACTCACCAAAACTTGCAATCATGTCCGATCCGGAGAAAACTTTGATATTTTAAGGAGCGGGGAAATGGCCGACGCAAAAATTGATTAATAGCGCCCCCTAGAAAATTGAAAAAATCAAGCCCCTCCACTCAGATTGACGTAGACAAACGAAATTCGGTGAACACATGTATCATGTCCAGACACACTAAAAAGCCTCTTGGACCCATAGCCTAAGTCCAACAGGAAGTCGGCCATCCAGGCTAAAATGCTCAATCTTGACGCTTTTTTGGCCCTTCACCCACATTCCTTTGTGCTGAGAAGTCACCCAGACTCATTTCTGGTCTTAGTTTGCCATCTAGTGGAGACATTAACCGCTGCACACAATGTTCAATTAAAGGCACAGGAGCAAAGACATCTACATGCCAGTTTTGACAGCCCTGCGACTGCCGCACGCACCGACGTGCACGTACGGCGTTACAGTTGGGGGGAAAACGGGGGGGTGCGAGGGCCCTTCGACACTGCTTGCAGTTTTAATTATTATTAGGGCCCGAGCACTGACAAGTCAGTGAGGGACCTATTGTTTTTGCCAAGATTCTTATTATTATTATTATTAAGCACGCTCTTATGCCGTGTAATGAATCGCATTTTTGGCGGCTTGAACAAAAATGAAAAATCATGAAATTCTGCACAGACGTCGCAGCTGGTGAAAATTTATTTAATTTAACGTGATTGGACGCAAGCGTGGTAAGGGGACTCGCTAGCGCCCCCTAACGTCGGGTCATGTGACCACAAATCCTCTCGGATCGGCATGAAATTTAAATATGTTACAGCTCTCATCGGATCATTGGGAAATTAATTTTGTGGAATTTTTTTACCAAACAGGAAGTTGACCACGCGGCGTGGCGTGCACCGATTTTCATTTTTCGAACAACGCTTTGAGGACTTTATGATGTTCACAGAATCATGAAACCTGCCACGTAGGTTTCAAATCATGAGCTCTTTCATCTGATACCACATTTGCCCAATATTTTGGCCCAACAGCTCAGTAGCGCCCCCTAATGCCTTTTCCCACCTAGCATGTATTGACAAGCTCTAAAACTCACCAAATTGGACACACTTGTCAAGACTCACGAATATTATTTTTTGGTATAACCGCAACTTTTTAAGTGCCAAAATGACTCTACAGCGCCCCCTAGAACATTAAAAGTTGAAGCCCCGCCTTCTACATGCACGTACATGAACGAAATTTAGGAATCATATATATCATGACCAGACGCACAAAAAAGCCTCTTGGACCCATACCCTAAGTCCAACAGGAAGTCGGCCATCTTGGATCACAGGTGCATTTTTTCCGCCACAGGTGCATTTTTTCAGCCCTCGTACTTTAACGAACTCCTCCTGCAGTTTTGACTCCACAGACTTCAGATTGGAACTATATCATCCTCAGACCTTGATTATGTAAACTTGATGACAGATTTTACCTACGTTATACCAGGTGGGCGTGGCAGTCGTTTGTTTGTATAAACAAACAACTCCTTATAACTCCTCCATACATTGTCTGATGTTTATACATGCAGCGCGTGAAATGTCACACTTGGTGACGCCGTTTCAATTTCAACATCATTGGGGGTGGGTGTGGCAAAGGGTCTCCATAGCGCCCCCTAACAGCACGTCATATGACCACAAACTTTGTCTGATCTTAGTGAAATTTACAGGACTCATAGCACTCATGGGTAAACCCTCAAATTATTTTTTTCAAAATTTTTGCTCTAACAGGAAGTCGGTTATTGTGCATTTCCTGCGTCAATTTACCATTTTTCCAACAGCGTTTAAAGGACTTTCCCGTCTTCACAGAATCACCAAATTGCCCACATAGGTTCACACTCAGGAGCACTTTAATTTGAGACCATAACTGCCCCTGGGCATGGCACAACAGCTCAATAGCGCCCCCTAATGCCTTTATCCATTTTGTACATTTTCACAAACTCCTACACTCACCAAATTGAACACATACGTCAACATTCACACAGATTGACTACTGACAAAGTTTGGGATTTTTAAGTGAGAAGATGACTCCACAGCGCCCCCTTGAATATTTCAAAGTTTAAGCCCCGCCTCCCACATTGACATAGAGAAATGAAATCGACAAGGCCTATGTATTATGTCCAGACGCACAAAAAAGCCTCTTGGACCCATACCCTAAGTCCAACAGGAAGTCGGCCATCCAGGCTAAAATTTTCAATCTGGATGATTTTTATTATTATTATAGTTGTACGCCTTTTTGACAGCCTAAACATGCCCCAAAACTCACCAAAACTTGCAATCATGTCCGATCCGGAGAAAACTTTGATATTTTAAGGAGCGCGGAAATGGCCGACGCAAAACTTGATTAATAGCGCCCCCTAGAAAATTTAAAAAATCAAGCCCCTCCACTCAGATTGACGTAGACAAACAAAATTCGGGAAACACATGTATCATGTCCAGACGCACAAAAAAGCCTCTTGGACCCATATCCTAAGTCCAACAGGAAGTCGGCCATCCAGGCAAAAATGCTCAATATTGATGCTTTTTTGGCCCTTCACCCACATTCCTTTATGCTTAGAAGTCACTCAGACTCATTTGTGGTCTTAGACTGCCATCTAGTGGAGACATTAACCGCTGCACACAATGTTCAATTAAAGGCACAGGAGCAAAGACATCTACATGCCAGTTTTGACAGCCCTGCGACCGCCGCACGCTCCGACGTGCACGTACGGCGTTACAGTTGGGGGGGTAAACGGGGGGGTGCGAGGGCCCTTCGACACTGCTTGCAGTTTTAATTAGGGCCCGAGCACTGACAAGTCAGTGAGGGACCTATTGCTATTGCCAAGATTCTTATTATTATTTTTCACGCTCTTTGTCCGCCACTTTGAGCGCATTTTTGGTGGCCTGAACATGCATGAAAACTCATGAAATTCTGCACACACGTCGCAGCTGGTGAAAATTTATTTAATTTAAAGTGATTGGACGCAAGCGTGGTTAGGGGACTCTCTAGCGCCCCCTAACGTCGGGTCATGTGACCACAAATCTTCTCGGATCTGCATGAAATTTACATATGTCACAGGTCTCATCGGATCATTGGGAAATTCATTTTGTGGAATTTTTTTACCAAACAGGAAGTCGCCCACACGGCGTGGCGTGCACCGATTTTCATTTTTCAAACACCGCTTTGAGGACTTTATGATGTTCACAGAATCATGAAACCTGCCACGTAGGTTTCAAATCATGAGCTCTTTCATCTGATACCACATTTGCCCAATATTTTGCCCCAACAGCTCAGTAGCGCCCCCTAATGCCTTTTCCCACTTAGCATGTACTGACAAGCTCTAAAACTCACCAAATTGGACACACTCATCAAGACTCACGAATATTATTTTTTGATATAACCGCAACCTTTTAAGTTGCAAAATGACTCTACAGCGCCCCCTAGAACATTAAAAGTTGAAGCCCCGCCTTCTACATGCACGTACATGAACGAAATTTAGGATTCATATATATCATGACCAGACGCACAAAAAAGCCTCTTGGACCCATACCCTAAGTCCAACAGGAAGTCGGCCATCTTGGATCACAGGTGCATTTTTTCCGCCATTTTCCCCATTTCCAGGCCTTGCACTTTAACGAACTCCTCCTGCAGTTTTGACTCCACAGACTTAAGATTGGCATTGTATCATCCTCAGACCTTGATTATGTAAACTTGATGACAGATTTTTCCTACGTTATACCAGGTGGGCGTGGCAGTCGTTTGTTTGTATAAACAAACAACTCCTTATAACTCCTCCATACATTGTCGGATGTTTATACATGCACTGCGTAAAATGTCACACCTGGTGACGCCGTTTCAATTTCAACATCATTGGGGGTGGATGTGGCAAGGGGTCTCCATAGCGCCCCCTAACAGCAGGTCATGTGACCACAAACTTTGTCTGATCTTCGTGAAATTTACAGGACTCATAGCACTCATGGGTAAACCCTCAAATTATTTTTTTCAAATTTTTCGCTCTAACAGGAAGTGAGTTATTGTGCATTTCCTGCGTCAATTTTCCGTTTTTCCCTCTGCGTTTAGAGGACTTTCCCGTCTTCACAGAATCACCAAATTGCCCACATAGGTTCACACTCAGGAGCACTTTAATTTGAGACCATAAGTGCCCCTGGGCGTGGCACAACAGCTCAATAGCGCCCCCTAATGCCTTTATCCATTTTGTACATTTTCACAAACTCCTACACTCACCAAATTGAACACATACGTCAACATTGACACAGATTGACTACTGACAAAGTTTGGGATTTTTAAGTGAGAAGATGACTCCACAGCGCCCCCTGGAAGATTTCAAAGTTTAAGCCCCGCCTTCCACATTGACATAGAGAAATGAAATCGACAAGGTCTATGTATTATGTCCAGACGCACAAAAAAGCCTCTTGGACCCATACCCTAAGTCCAACAGGAAGTCGGCCATCCAGGCAAAAATTTTCAATCTGGATGATTTTTATTATTATAATAGTTGTACGCCTTTTTGACAGCCTAAACATGCCCCAAAACTCACCAAAACTTGCAATCATGTCCGATCCGGAGACAACTTTGATATTTTAAGGAGCGCGGAAATGGCCGACGCAAAAATTGATTAATAGCGCCCCCTGGAAAATTTAAAAAATCAAGCCCCTCGACTCAGATTGACGTAGACAAACGAAATTCGGTGAACACATGTATCATGTCCAGACGCACTAAAAAGCCTCTTGGACCCATAGCCAAATCCAACAGGAAGTCGGCCATCCAGGCTAAAATGCTCAATCTTGACGCTTTTTTGGCCCTTCACCCACATTCCTTTGTGCTGAGAAGTCACCCAGACTCATTTGTGGTCTTAGTTTGCCATCTAGTGGAGACATTAACCGCTGCACACAATGTTCAATTAAAGGAGCAAAGACATCTACATGCCAGTTTTGACAGCCCTGCGACTGCCGCACGCACCGACGTGCACGTACGGCGTTACAGTTGGGGGGAAAACGGGGGGGTGCGAGGGCCCTTCGACACTGCTTGCAGTTTTAATTATTATTATTATTATTATTCACGTTCTTATGCCGTGTCATGAATCGCATTTTTGGCGGCTTGAACATAAATGAAAACTCATGAAATTCTGCACACACGTCGCAGCTGGTGAAAATTTATTTAATTTAACGTGATTGGACGCAAGCGTGGTAAGGGGACTCGCTAGCGCCCCCTAACGTCGGGTCATGTGACCACAAATCCTCTCGGATCGGCATGAAATTTAAATATGTTACAGCTCTCATCGGATCATTGGGAAATTAATTTTGTGGAATTTTTTTACCAAACAGGAAGTTGACCACGCGGCGTGGCGTGCACCGATTTTCACAATTTCGAACAACGCTTTGAGGACTTTATGATGTTCACAGAATCATGAAACCTGCCACGTAGGTTTCAAATCATGAGCTCTTTCATCTGATACCACATTTGCCCAATATTTTGGCCCAACAGCTCAGTAGCGCCCCCTAATGCCTTTTCCCACTTAGCATGTACTGACAAGCTCTAAAACTCACCAAATTGGACACACTTGTCAAGACTCACGAATATTATTTTTTGGTATAACCGCAACTTTTTAAGTGCCAAAATGACTCTACAGCGCCCCCTAGAACATTAAAAGTTGAAGCCCCGCCTTCTACATGCACGTACATGAACGAAATTTAGGAATCATATATATCATGACCAGACGCACAAAAAAGCCTCTTGGACCCATACCCTAAGTCCAACAGGAAGTCGGCCATCTTGGATCACAGGTGCATTTTTTCCGCCACAGGTGCATTTTTCCAGGCCTCGTACTTTAACGCACTCCTCCTGCAGTTTTGACTCCACAGACTTAAGATTCGCATTGTATCATCATCAGACCTTGATGATGTAAACTTGACAACAGATTTTTCCTACGTTATACCAGGTGGGCGTGGCTGTTGTTTGTTTGTATAAACAAACAACTCCTTATAACTCCTCCATACATTGTCGGATGTTTATACATGCAGCACGGGAAATGTCAAACTTGGTGACGCCGTTTCAATTTCAACATCATTGGGGGTGGGTGTGGCAAGGGGCCTCCATAGCGCCCCCTAACAGCAGGTCATGTGACCAAAAACTTTGTCTGATCTTAGTGAAATTTACAGGACTCATAGCACTCATGGGTAAACCCCCAAATTATTTTTTTCAAAATTTTCGCTCTAACAGGAAGTGAGTTATTGTGCATTTCCTGCGTCAATTTTCCCTTTTTCCCTCTGCGTTTAGAGGACTTTCCCGTCTTCACAGAATCACCAAATTGTACACATACGTCAACAGTCACACATATTGCCTACTGACAAAGTTTGGGATTTTTAAGTGAGAAAATGACTCCACAGCGCCCCCTGGAAGATTTCAAAGTTTAACCATTATATGAATAACTTATCCTGTTTCATTTCTGCTCTTGGTTTGCCATCTAGTGGAGACATTAACCCCATCACACAATGTTCCATTGAAGCATCAGGAGCAAAGACCTTTACATGGCTGCTGTCAATGCCCTGCGACTGCGACAAGCACTGACATTCCTGCGTATGAAGACCTCTACCTGCGCGCCCTCCGACTGCGCCACAGTCCGACGTGCATGGATGTGCGAGGGCCCTTCGACACTGCTTGCAGTTTTAATTATTTTTCACGTTCTTATGCTGCCACTTTGAGCGCATTTTTGGTGGCCTGAACATACATGAAAACTCATGAAATTCTGCACACACGTCACAGCTGGTGAAAATGTATTTAATTCAATGTGATTGGATGCAAGCGTGGTAAGGGGACTCGCTAGCGCCCCCACACGCCGGGTCATGTGACCACAAATCCTCTCGGATCGGCATGAAATTTAAATATGTCATAGCTCTCATCGGATCATTGGGAAATTAATTTTGTGGAATTTTTTTACCAAACAGGAAGTCGCCCACGCGGCGTGGCGTGCATCGATTTTCATTATTCGAACACCGCTTTGAGGACTTTATGATGTTCACAAAATCATGAAACCTGCCACGTAGGTTTAAAATCATGAGCTCTTTCATCTGATACCACATTTGCCCAACATTTTTCCCAACAGCTCAGTAGCGCCCCCTAATGCCTTTTCCCACTTGGTATGTACTGACAAACTCTAAAACTCACCAAATTGGACACACTCGTCAAGACTCACGAATATTATTTTTTGGTATAACCGCAACCTTTTCAGTGCCAAGATGACTCTACAGCGCCCCCTAGAACATTAAAAGTTGAAGCCCCGCCTTCTACATACACGTACATGAACGAAGGAGGATTCTTATCTATCATGACCAGACGCACAAAAAAGCCTCTTGGACCCATACCGTAACTCTAACAGGAAGTCGGCCATGTTGGATCACAGGTGCATTTTTTCCGCCATTATCCCCATTTTCAGGCCTCGTACTTTAAAAAACTCTTCCTACAGTTTTCACTCCAGAGACTTCAGATTCGAACTGTATCATCCTCAGACCTTGATGATGTAAACTTTACGACAGATTTTACCTACGTTATACCAGGTGGGCGTGGCAGTCGTTTGTTTGTATAAACAAACAACTCCTTATAACTCCTCCATACATTGTCGGATGTTTATACATGCAGCGCGTGAAATGTCACACTTGGTGACGCCGTTTCAATTTCAACATCATTGGGGATGGGTGTGGCAAGGGGTCTCCATAGCGCCCCCTAACAGCAGGTCATGTGACCACAAACTTTGTCTGATCTTAGTGAAATTTACAGGACTCATAGCACTCATGGATAAACCCCCAAATTATTTTTTTCAAAATTTTCACTCTAACAGGAAGTGAGTTATTGTGCATTTCCTGCGTCAATTTTCCGTTTTTCCCACATAGTTTAGACAACTTTCCCGTCTTCACAGAATCACCAAATTGCCCACATAGGTTCACACTCAGGAGCACTTTCATTTGAGACCATCATTGCCCCTGGGTGTGGCACAACAGCTCAATAGCGCCCCCTAATGCCTTTATCCATTTTGTACATTTTACCAAACTCCTACACTCACCAAATTGTACACATACTTCAACAGTCACACAGATTGACTACTGACAAAGTTTGGGATTTTTAAGTGAGAAGATGTCTCCACAGCGCCCCCTGTAAGATTTCAAAGTTTAAGCCCCGCCTTCTACATTGACAAAAAAAAATGAAATCGACAACGCCTATGTATTATGTCCAGACGCACAAAAAAGCCTCTTGGACCCATACCCTACGTCCAACAGGAAGTCGGCCATCCAGGCAAAAATGCTCAATCTTGATGCTTTTTTGGCCCTTCACCCACATTCCTTTGTGCTGAGAAGTCACCCAGACTCATTTGTGGTCTTAGACTGCCATCTAGTGGAGACATTAACCCCATCACACAATGTTCAATTAAAGGCACAGGAGCAAAGACATCTACATGCCAGTTTTGACAGCCCTGCGACTGCCGCACGCACCGACGTGCATGTACGGCGTTAAAGTTGGGGGGAAACCGGGGGGGTGCGAGGGCCCTTCGACACTGCTTGCAGTTTTAATTATTTCTTTATTTTTGCACTAAAATTTACCTGATTTTTATTGTGTGATGTACTGTTGTCGTGTTTTATGAGTGCTTTGAAAGGTGCCTTTAAATATAATGCATTATTAGGGCCCAAGCACTACAGTGCGAAGGCCCTATTGTAATCGTAGAGATTATTATTATAGTTCTGCCGGAACAAACGCGTTTTTGACAGCCTAAAAGTGCCCCAAAACTCACAAAAATTTGCGCACACATCAGACGCGGCGAAAAATTTGATATTTTATGCTTCGCCAAAATGGACGTCGCAAAATGGCTCAATAGCGCCCCCTAACGAATATAAAAATGTGACCGATTGACGTACATGAACGAAATTTGGTATATATATGTATCATGTCCAGAAGCACAAAAAAGTCTATGGGACCCATGACGTCACTCCAACAGGAAGTCGGCCATTTTTTAAAATATTTGCGATTTTGGGGTTTTCCACACGTCGTATTTTAACGAACTTGTCCTAGGGATTTTATCCGACCGACTTCAAATTCACTCAGAAACATCTTGAGACATTGGAGATGAAAAGTTATCAAAAACTTTCTGATTAGGGTTTCGGTTTGGGCGTGGCGGCGCCGACAATTTCCTTCGCCCTTTGATCCTTCGCCAAAAAGCAGGAAGTCCTTATAACTCCTACAGACATCGTCCGATCTACACCAAATTAATCACGCATGTAGAGGGTACCGCCCTGAACACGTCTATGCATCAATACTGTGTTAGCTCCATAGTGCCACCTACTGGATACAAAAGCGCACCCTAGAAAATCAAAAAAAATGGAGCCCCTCAACTCAGATTGACATAAATAAACGAACTTTGGTACACATATGTATTATGTAAAGACGCACAAAAAAGTCTCTTGGACCCATACCCTCACTCCAACAGGAAGTCGGCCATTTTGAAAAATATGTGGGATTCTGGCGATTTCCACGCCACGTATTTGAACGAACTCCTCCTAGAGATTTAATCTGACCAACTTCAAATTCACTCAGAATCATCTTGACACATTGGAGATGAAAAGTTATCAAAATCTTTTTGATTACTGCTTTGGTTGCTTCGTGGTGGATGTGAGGAATTTTGATGTTTCGCCATTAAACAGGAACTGCTGGCCAAATGGCGGCACTGCACCCTGTAGAACATTAAGAAAATGGAGCCCCTCCCTCTAGATTGACGTAGATGAACAAAATTTGGTATATATATGTATCATCCAAAGACGCACAAAAAAGTCTCTTGGACCCATACCCTCAGTCCAACAGGAAGTCGGCCATTTTGAATCGAATTTGTGATTTTGGCGCTGTTTGTTTCCATTCGAATTGGAAGATGCTTCACAGCAAGTCTCGCTCATTAGTGGCGTGGCGAGGGAGCTTGGGCCCGGTCATCGCTGCTTGCAGCTTTAATTATTATTATTATTATTAGATTCATTTCATCTAGTAGTAATAATGACTTCACTCATTCAACACTAACTTTAAGAAAAGGGTTAGGGTTAGGGTTAACCTTTACATTATATTATATAGACTATAATCTATAATCTTATGATATTCAGTCCACTAAAACTAAAACAATGTACATGACTCAATTATGACTAAAACTAAATCTAAATTCACTGTAAAAAATAATCCTTAAATTTTACCTGGGAGTGTTCACCTCAGACAGACGACACAGAGACATAGAGGAACCAAGCCAGACCATAAACCCAGCATACAGAGGTTTGGGGAATGTGGTGTTGAAGGTGTGGAGGTGGATCAGTGTGTCAGAGGAGACTCTGTAGAAGGACAGAGTGCCAGCAGGACAGTCCACATACACTGCTACTCTGTTAGAGACAGAGGAGGAGGAGGAGGAGGAGGAGGAGGAGGAGGAGGAGGAGATGGATGTTTTGCTCTTATTGTGCCAGACAGAGTAACCATCTTCATCAGAGCAGATCAGACTCCAGGACTGATCGTTCCCTCCAAACCAAGAGTCATTACTGTTTCCTTTCCTGCTGATTCCTCTGTAACTCACTGATAGATAAACTCTTCCTCTCCACTCGACCTCCCAGTAACAGCGACCAGTCAGACCATTACTACACAGCAGCTGAGGCCAGTGGTTAAATCTGTCTGGATGATCAGGATATGACTGAACCTCCTCCACACATGTCACCTTCCTGTTGTTGTCAGACAGTTTGAGGTTTCTGTGTACTGTGTTTGTGTCCAGTGTGAGTTCACAGAAATCTGATGAAGAGAAGAAGAAACAACACAGCAGCAGTTTATCATCTGACACACCTGATGGATTTATTCTCTGTTTAACTTCTGATCTGTTGTTCATTTCTATAAAGTTTCATGATGACACATTTTGTCAGTAATGTTTTAATGAATAAATACCACAAAGACCAACTTTGTATTTAAAGAGAAACTGACTGTTAGGGAATTTTCCATAACTAATATGCACTGGGTCAAACTAGGCTTTGCGGTCATAGCAAGGCCACACCAAATATTGGGTTTAGACACGGCCTCCTCTTGAGATAGTGGTAAGCAGTGAGTCTGCTCCTTTTGGGGAAAACAGGAGGCATTCTGATAGTGTTGCTATAGCAACCGAGGTCAGATATGTGTTTGACTGTTTTCCCTGAATGGGGTAAAGGTAACTGGAGTCAGAGGTTTGATATAGTGTTGGATGTAGGACAAAGGTCCTGAGTGAGGTCTAAGCAATGTTTTGTCTATAGACCAGTAGACTACATTCTGTATATTGTAGATGTGTTGGATCTGCCCATATTTGGGCATGGCTCAACCTTGGGCATTATCTGTGTGGTTTAAAGTCTATCCCCGGAGGAGAGAAACTTCAGAATTGAAGGGAGCATCAGAACATAACGTGTACTGATCATTCGTTCATTTCTCCTTGATCAAGTAAATAAACCTTTTCAATGCAAGACATCCTGTCTACTCTCTCCATTGATGTATGAGCTGCATAATTAAAATCTCTATCAACTGTGTGCTGTTTAGTTGTCATGAATCAAATTCAATCCACTTCTACTGTAAAATAGGAGGTTCAAAAGGACCTATACTATCATGATGGGCATCAGTCAGGATGCATGGAAACAAGACCACGAAACTTGACTTTACTCTCAAAAGGTTTATTTCAATAACCTGGATTATGGCAGTAGTCTCAATATCAGATCTGCCACCTGTGTGAAGGTGAAAGAGTGAGTGAAAAGGAGGGATGTCTTTAAATAAGGCTCAAGTGTACAGGTGTATTTAACAAGATAATCAACCAATCAATCAGTGAGAAGGAAAGGAGAATGCAGGAAGTGAAATGAGGAAAAGGAAGTCGAACAAAAAAGAAAAAATAGTGAATCTTGACTGCACTTACCCTTCTCCAGACCAGGTTTTAACCTGTGCTCTCCACCATGGTCCACCCTGGAGGAAGAAACACAGTCACAATGATTTTCTATCCAACATGAGTCCTAACTGCTGTTCAACATGAAGCAGTGTTCCTCAGTTTGTCAGAGTGACACAGAAACAGGCTGAAACTCATCTGTCTCAACTGTCTGCTGGATTCTTTCAGTCTGAGAGGAAAAGACCTGAAGAAGAAGATGTGATGAACAAATATGTCCTCCCACATGATAAATCACTATATTAAATATTGATCTCTGCATGTTGTCCTGAGGATAGAGCCAGTCATCACTTCAATATCAAAAGGAGACAAAAGGAGCATTTTTGAAGTGATCAGAGAATAAATGCAGCTCTAAGACAGCAAAACATTTGACTGTAATTATTCCATGTGTTCATTCATTTGGTTTGAATATATAATAATAATAATAGTTGAAAGACACAATAAGAAGAAACAACCACAAGTTAGAAACTTCTAAATAAAGTTCATGATACAAGTGAACTTCTTTATAATAAACAGTTTATATATTATATTATATTATATTATATTATATTATATTATATTATATTATATTATATTATATTATATTATATCTATTTAACAAACATTCCTGCTGTGTATCTACTGTGTGCTGCTAAGAAACATCTGAAACATTACTACTGGCAGAATGTTATTTATTCATTATTTGTATCTGAAGGATATTTATTGATATTCTGATTGTGAATTAATTATTTAATAACTCTGAATATGACCAGGGTGTTTTTAAAATACTGATTTGTTTTATTAGGTTGAATGTTTCAGGTATAATTGATATGATGTAACTCAATAAACTAAGTAAACTCATATCAAACCAGACGCTCACATGGAAATGATGACACATTATGTAAAATATAAATATGTTTAAAATGTGACAGACAAACTCTTCCTTATGTTAATTTGATCCATAACAACATATAATATCCATCCATAATAACAGTTAATGGAGGAAATAACATGAAAATAAAAATGTGTCTGATAAATGAAGAACTAAAACTAAATCTAAATTTACTGTAAAAAATTAACCCTTAAATTTTACCTGGGAGTGTTCACCTCAGACAGACGACACAGAGACATCGAGGAACTAGGTACGACCACAAACCCAGCATACAGAGGTTCAGTGAATGTGGTGTAGAAGGTGTGGAGGTGGATCAGTGTGTCAGAGGAGACTCTGTAGAAGGACAGAGTGCCAGCAGGACAGTCCACATACACTGCTACTCTGTTAGAGACAGAGGAGGAGGAGGAGGAGATGGATATTTGTCTGTTATTGTGACAGACAGAGTAACCATTTTCATCAGAGCACCACAGACACCAGGACTGATCGTTCCCTCCAAACACACAGTCAGCACTGTCTCCTTTCCTGTTGATTCCTCTGTAAGTCACTGATATAAGAACTATTCCTCTCCACTTGACCTCCCAGTAACAGCGACCAGTCAGACCATTACTACACAGCAGCTGAGGCCAGCAGTCAAATCTGTCTGGATGATCAGGATATGACTGATCCTTTTTCACATATGTCACCTTCCTGTTGTTGACAGACAGTTTGAGTTTTCTGTGTACTGTGTTTGTGTCCAGTGTGAGTTCACAGAAATCTGATGAAGAGAAGAAGAAACAACACAGCAGCAGTTTATCATCTGACACACCTGATGGATTTATTCTCTGTTTAACTTCTTATCTGTTGTTCATTTCTATAAAGTTTCATGATGACACATTTTGTCAGTAATGTTTTAATGAATAAATACCACAAAGACCAACTTTGTATTTAAAGAGAAACTGACTGTGTGCTGTTTAGTTGTCATGAATCAAATTCAATCCACACTTACACTTCTCCAGACCAGGTTTTAACCTGTGCTCTCCACCATGGTCCACCCTGGAGGAAGAAACACAGTCACAATGATTTTCTATCCAACATGAGTCCTAACTGCTGTTCAACATGAAGCAGTGTTCCTCAGTTTGTCAGAGTGACACAGAAACAGGCTGAAACTCATCTGTCTCAACTGTCTGCTGGATTCTTTCAGTCTGAGAGGAAAAGACCTGAAGAAGAAGATGTGGTGAACAAATATGTCCTCCCACATGATAAATCACTATATTAAATATTAATCTCTGATCAATATTTAAACAACCACAAGTTAGAAACTTCTAAATAAAGTTCATGATACAAGTGAACTTCTTTATAATAAACAGTTTATATATTATATTATATTATATTATATTATATTATATTATATTATATTATATCTATTTAACAAACATTCCTGCTGTGTATCTACTGGGTGCTGCTCAGAGACATGAAACATTACTACTGGCAGAATATTATTTATTCATTATTTGTATCTGAAGGCTATTTATTGATATTCTGATTATGAATTAATTATTTAATAACTCTGAATATGACCAGGGTGTTTTTTAAATACTGATTTGTTTTATTAGGTTGAATGTTTCAGGAATAATTGATATGATGTAACTCAATAAACTAAGTAAACTCATATCAAACCAGACGCTCACATGGAAATGATGACACATTATGTAAAATATAAATATGTTTAAAATGTGACAGACAATCTCTTCCTTATGTTAATTTGATCCATAACAACATATAATATCCATCCTACTAATATAATTGGAGAGCGGGATGTTTGTCCGTCTGTCTGTCCATCCACCTTTCAACCATTCCACATTCAGCCCCTCCATGGTTCAGGGAGTCAGCCATTGCATATGGCATTTCATTTCATGTCAACTTCAATTTCTATTTCAGTGTTAAATGAATAGTCTGCAGTTCTACTTTTTATTTTGGACTCTGGGGATACAGCCACCTGGGACTATTTTTTCAGCCTGTGACGTAAATGTGTAGAGACGCTGTATGTAGGGGCGTGAACGAGAGGAGGAAAAGATTACATTTTTCACGGTCACGGACATTTTCAACATGCCTAACAAGAGCAAATCACTGTTGGAAAATACTTGCGATGCCGCCATGACATTAAAGCAAGGTGGCGAAACTCCAGAGAAGTCAGGTAAGAAACCACAAAACAGTATCCACACAGTAGCTAATGCTACAGTTTGTTAGCTGCTCACCCATACAGCCTTCCAACCATGTAATCATCCTTCCGTGACATGAATTCAAGCATTATGTTCCTCTTTGTCTCAGGGTTAACATCCTCCAGAGTTAAATAATAACTCGCCTAACAAAAACTTTAATTTATGAATGAAGGTCCGGGATCATGTTAGTAGCACGCTGGCGGTAGTAGCGCCTTACTACCAGTTGCCTGTTTTACACCAAAATGCCTTCGTGCAGATAAATCTGAGATGGTGACACCTGAAAACTTTTTTTTGGTAGTTGAATAATGCTGAAAGTACAATTATTGTTGATCTTCATTTTTTACGAGAGGCTACATTCATGTTGGTTACCACTAAACCGCCAAGCTGCAAAGTAAACAATCACAATATCTATAAAGTATATATATCGACAATCAACACATTTCTTTTCCAACTGTTTATTAGATTAGGGTGGGTCGTGAGGTCTCCACTGAGGTTGAGGTGAAGTTTAGGTTTATAAACTTCTTCAGCAGAGAACCAGCAACACAGGTCACCATTTCTGACGGTCGCAGATTTTGGTGTAACACCGGTTAAAATAAGGGGAAATATATTTTTTCAATACTTGCATAAAATATTAAATTTTTCTGAAGTAATGAGTATTCACATTTTCATCTATCATTACCTATCCTTACCAAGATATAGAAATTATTACTGATTATTGATTTTTGTTTTTAAAATAAGAATGTTTTCATTAGCAACTAGATCATACTTCACAATGTGATTATGTATTGTGACGGCCCTGGGCCTCCATGGTAGAGGGGATGGTCTGCCTTGCCTGTTACTCCTGTGTTTCTCTCTTCCCCTAGATGGTCTGGTCCCTCCCTCCTCATCAAGTGATTGAGATCACCTGTTGGGAGCCTTTTTAAATCCTGGAGTGCCAAGATGTCGCTCTCTCACTCTCTGGCCCTCCTGGAAGGCTGGTGCCTTTCAGGCTCCTTATGTTTGGTTTTGTTTGTTTGGTTGTGTTATGAAGTAGCCTTGGTTCATGTTATTTTTGATGTTACAACTATTGTTTGATTCAATTTTGTTAACTTTAATAAATTACTTTCATTTGAGCTCTTGCCGTGTGGTCCTCCCTGCTTTGTTGTGCTCTTAAACGAGCTGGGAATAATAAGTGGGGCCTCGTCTAGTTAGAACCTGGGAAATGTTATAGTTTCTGATAAGTTTGAGCATTTGGCTTTGGTTGGGAGGCCCACCGGAGTAGTTCTTTTGTTTAGATGGAACAGGTAGAGTTTGAGACTGCTTTAGTTTTTCATGGTGTTAAACTGTATGTGATTGGTGTGGCCAAGAGATTGGTAAGTTTGGGTTATGCAGTACGTAGCTGTGGGATGGTTGTAGCTGAGTAGCTGGGCTATTTTTCTGTCTGGCAGGAGCATTTTCTTGTGTCCCCCAGGTAGGCTTTAGCAGCAGTTATCTCACAAGGAGAAGCTGTTGGTTTGTTGTTTTCAGGGCTGTTTGTTATTGTTGTGTGTTGTCCGTGCGGCTGGCAGCATTTGGCTCGGGAGCACCCCTAAGTATTGGCTGGGGGCAATCTGCCTTCCCCAATACAGACGGTTTGTAGGCGCTCCTATCACTCATCATCCCTGCGGTTGTGTGCTGTGTGACTCAGGCTGCCTTGTGGTTGCTTTTTGAATAGGTCCAGGTATTTAACTCGGTTGGATGTATTTTTGATAGGGTTAATGATGGACACTGACTATAGTAATCCGTTGGTCTCTGAGTTTTTGGAAAGACCAGCTCGCAGTACATTAGCTCAGTTTAGAAAGGCAGATCTACTTGATTTGGCTACATTGTTGGGATGGTCAAAAACTGATCAGGTGCCACGGAAGGTAGAGCTAAGGGACATCGTGGAAGGGTTAGCGGTGTCTGCCAAGCTTTTGGAGGTGGTTCAGGTTCCAGTGGCTCCATCAGTTTCTGAGCTTTTTGGTGGGACTTTGTCTTTTGACCAGTATATGCAGTTGGAGAGAGAAAAGGCAAACAGGGAGAAAGAGAGACTACAGTTTGAATTGGAACATGAGAAGATCAGAGCTGAAGTAGCCTTGGAAAGGGAGAGATTGCAGGTTGAGCAATTGAAGCTAGCGCTGATAAGAGACGGTAAAGCACAGGAATCGTTGTGGACTGGAGGAAGAAGTGAGTCTGCAGGGGTGCGTAGTGGTTTGGATATTGCTGAGAGCTTGCGTATTCTCCCGAAGTTCGATGAGAAAAACATATGATAGAGTGCTTCGCCATTTCTTTTGGCCTCGTCTGAAAAGGGATGTAGCGATGTACTGTAAAACTTGCAATACCTGCCAGTTGACTGGGAAGTCCAACCAACACATTAGGCCAGCTCCATTGTACCCAATTCCAGTGGTTGAAAAGCCCTTTGAGTATCTGCTGTTGGACTGTGTAGGTCCACTTCCAAAAAGTAAGGCGGGGAGTAAATATTTACTGACGGTGATGCGTAAAAGTACTTGCTATCCAGCTGTTTCCCCCTTGCGCTCAATTAAAACCAAGCCAGTACTGAAAGCATTGACATCCTTTGTTTCAACTTTTGGTATTCCTAAAGTGGTGCAGACTGACCAGGGGAGTAATTTCATGTCTCGCACTTTTGCCCAGCTGACCCAACAGCTGAGGGTTAAGCATCAGGTATCCAGTGCATACCACCCGGAGTCTCAGGGAGCCCTTGAACGTTTTCATCAGACATTGAAGTCCATGTTGCGTTCTTACTGTACTGAATTGGCACAGGATTGGGAGGAGGGCCTGCCGTGGTTGTTGCTGGCTATACGGGAGGTGTCACAGGAGAGCACTGGGTTTAGTCCAAATGAACTTGTGTTTGGACATACTGTTCGGGGTCCATTAGCTGTCTTGGTGGATGAGCTGAAAACTGCTGAGCCACCAGGGAATGTTTTGGACTATGTAAACGGTTTTCGCCGTCGACTGCATGTTGCCTGTGCTACTGCTCATAAAAATCTTGGCACTGCACAGGAAAAAATGAAGGAAACGTATGATAAGAAAACTGAAACCCGTCTTTTTGAGCCAGGTGATCAAGTTTTGGCTTTGTTGCCTGTGGTAGGTTCCCCATTCCAGGCAAGGTTTAGTGGGCCTTTCACAGTGAAAAGCCGTGTGTCAGACAGGGACTATTTGGTATATACACCAGACAGAAGGAAGAAAGTGCAGTGGTGTCATGTGAATTTATTGAAATCTTATCATTTGTCTCACTCCGTCTCTAAGGAAAAGGGGGTCTTGCCTTCTGTCAGCAGTCACGAATTGGGGTCTGTGAGGCCAGTAGCCACATTTGGGGTGGTGCCTGCAGAGGATTTTGATGTTCCATCAGAGCCTATTCTTACAGGGAGACTCAACAATTCTGCGTATTTGAACTGTTTGGACAGTCAGTTGAGTTATTTGTCGGATACTCAGCAATTAGATGTGGTGCAGTTGTCGCATTCTCACTTGTCTCTCTTCTCAGATACTCCCTCAGTTACCAACCTGATTGAGCATGACATAGAAGTAGGGGATGCTCGGCCTGTTAGCCAACGTCCTTACAGGATGCCTGTAGGGAAGCGTCAGCGGATGGAGAAGGAGGTAGAGTACATGTTACAACATGGAATAGCTGAGCCAGCATGCTCCAGCTGGGCTTCTCCATGCCTGTTGGCAGATAAGGCAGATGGGTCTGATAGCTTTTGCACAGATTTCAGAAAGGTAAATGCTGTCACCAAACCTGATGTCTATCCAATGCCTCGTATGGAGGACTGCATCGATCAGGTGGGGGGTGCAAAATTTGTGACTAAGCTGGACCTTTTGAAGGGGTATTGGCAGGTGCCATTGACAGCTAGGGCTAAGGAAATGTCATCGTTCATCACACCCTGGGGGTTGTTCTCATATTCTGTAATGATTTTTGGGCTGAGAAATGCCCCAGCAACATTACAGCGCCTTATGAACAGGGTTTTGGCTGGTTTGTCTGGGTGTGCAGCATATTTGGATGATGTGGTGGTGTTCAGTGACACCTGGGAGGCCCCATGTTCAACGTTTGCAGGCAGTGTTTGACAAGTTGGTTGAAGCAAATTTGACGGTGAACTTGACAAAGTGTGAATTTGCAAAAGCAACAGTGACATATCTGGGTAAGGTGGTAGGCCAGGGGGTAGTTCGTCCTGTGCAGGCTAAGGTGGAGGCGATCGCTAAATATCCTGCACCAACATCCAAAAAGGAACTGATGCGGTTCCTAGGGCTGGTAGGGTATTATCGCAGTTTTTGCTGCAATTTCTCCACTGTGGTGGCTCCAATGACGAACCTCTTGAGGAAAAATACTCCCTTTATCTGGTCTCCATACTGTCAAGTGGCTTTCACGGGTGTGAAGAAACTGATTTGTTCTGCTCCTGTCCTTACAGCTCCAGTGTTTGACAGACCTTTTAAGGTACAGGTGGATGCAAGCAACATTGGTGCTGGGGCTGTTCTCCCGCAGGAAGGGGTGGGGGGAATTGAACATCCAGTTTGCTTCTTTTCACGTAAGTTTAATCGTCACCAGTTGAATTATTCAGTTATTGAAAAGGAGACAATGGCATTGATTTGGGCACTAAAAAATGTTTAAGTTTATGTGGGTCCATCATTGGCGGTGACAGTTTATACAGATCATAACCCTTTGACTTTTCTGTCTACTATGCAGAATGGTAACCAGAGGCTTATGCGCTGGTTACTGTTTCTCCAGCCATATACATTGGAGGTATGTCATGTGAAAGGTCGGGATAATGTGATGGCTGACGCATTGTCTCGAGCTCCTGTTTGATGTACCGAAGACCTTTTTCAGTACGGGTCTTCGTTTTATGGGGGGGGGGTGTGACGGCCCTGGGCCTCCATGGTAGAGGGGATGGTCTGCCTTGCCTGTTACTCCTGTGTTTCTCTCTTCCCCTAGATGGTCTGGTCCCTCCCTCCTCATCAAGTGATTGAGATCACCTGTTGGGAGCCTTTTTAAATCCTGGAGTGCCAAGATGTCGCTCTCTCACTCTCTGGCCCTCCTGGAAGGCTGGTGCCTTTCAGGCTCCTTATGTTTGGTTTGGTTGTGTTATGAAGTAGCCTTGGTTCATGTTATTTTTGATGTTACAACTATTGTTTGATTCAATTTTGTTAACTTTAATAAATTACTTTCATTTGAGCTCTTGCCGTGTGGTCCTCCCTGCTTTGTTGTGCTCTTAAACGAGCTGGGCATAACAGTATGTAAAGCCTAACCTTTCCATGCATTGGGTCCACTATATTACAATTTAGTCTGTGTGTCATAGACTATATAAACATTTTTCAGAAATTCCATTATCAATTGATATTGACTCCATTAATGCATGATGACACACCATTGGTTATCTCATTTAAAACAACTGTCTTGACTTTTCAGGAGTGCTGTGAGGACATTTGCCACAGAATGACACAGCAGAGGTGATCGGAGCTGCCTGAGGCTACAGGTACTCATACATTCTGATTAACCCTTTCATGCCTATATATGCATATATTCAAATTAATGTACAAATATAAAATCCAATCAAATCTACTTTGACAACATTCTGACTTTTAAGGTCAACGACGAATGGCAGCTCAACAGTGGAAAACAACAGACAAAACCAGAAAGAGGAATCAGAACTTCAGAAGAGCATGGACAGCTCCAGCACTCAGCTGTGATGAGCTGAGTAAAGCAAATTAACTTAATGATTTCTTTCTCAGGTTTGATAAACGGGACTTCTATTTGGAATGCAATAATGTACTACAGTCAACTACAACTGCTGACCCCTGTTCAAGGTTAGTGGTTGATCCCCTCAAAATCCAGTCAGCCATGTATGCAAAAAGAAATCTGCAGGCCCTGATGACATCTCTGCTTTTCTCCTAAAGACCAGCAGAGCTAACCCCAGTGTGGTGCCCTGTGTTTCAGAGGTCTGCAGATTCTCATCTGGTTCCTGCCCTCTGGAAAAAATCTACCATTATTCCCATTCCAAAGAAACCCTGTCCTACAGAAAACAATCATTATAGACTGATGGCTTTAACTTCTGTTGTCATGAAATGCTTTGAAAAATACATGGTATCCGTGTTGAAATCTGAAGTCAATTCTGAAATAGATCCACTCCAGTTTGCTTATAGTCAGGGGAGGAGCACAGACGATGCAATTAATAGCATCACCCACCTGACTCTTAAGCATCTGGAGGATCCCAAGGCCTGTGCACGCCTTTTGTTCATTGATTTTAGTTCCGCTTTCAATACATTACAGCCTCATCTGCTCTTACAGAAAATGATCCAGATGAATGTTATTAAAAAGTTTTAATAAGTTTTATTATTAAGTGGTTTTATTCTTTTTTAACAGGTAGAACCCAAAATGTCAGGATTAATGACTCACTTTCGGAATCCAAATGCATTAGTACAGGTGCACCTCAGGGCTGTGCAAGCTCACCGGTCCTGTTCACCCTTTACACAAACGACTGCACCAATAGTCTCCCGGGCAACCTGTTTTTTAAATTGTCTGACGACACTGCCATTCTCAGCCTGCTTCACCAGAACTCAGACCCATCATTGTACTTCACAGAGGTTAATAAATATCAGGCAGTGATGGAGAATGTCATCAGGTATAAGATTATGGTGTGGTTTGGCAATCCCTCCACACAGTCTAAATCTAACTTGCAGCACCTGGTACAGACTGCTATGAAGGTGAAGAGAGGAAGTGAGCTGTCAAATGATCGAGTAGTGAGGGTGAACTGGGAACATCTGACGGAGGCTCCCGTACGTGAGGTCTTCAACTCCCACCTCCGGAGGGACTTCTCCTGCCTTCCTGGGGAGGGAGAAAACATGGAGTCCGAATGGACCATGCTAAAGACATCAGTTGTGGAGGCGGCTGCTTAGAGTTGCGGCATGAGGGTTGTCTGTGCCTGTCAGGGCGGCACTCTTCAATGTCGCATGGAGGTCGGGGACAGTGCTCTTGGACTGGCAGACCGGGATGGTGGTCCCCATTTTTGAAAAGGGGGAACGGGGGGTGTGTTCCAACTATCGGGGGATCACAGTACCCGGGAAAAGCTTATGCCAGGGTGCTGGAAAAGAGGCTCCGGCCAATTGTCGAACCTCTGATTCAGGAGGAACAATGCGGATTCCGTCCTGGCCGTGTAACAGTGGACCAGCTCTTCACCCTGCAGGGTTACTGGAGGGGGCATGGGAGTTCACTCATCCAGTCTACATGTGCTTTGTGGACTTGGAGGCTCACGACCTTGTCCCTCGGGGGACTTTGTGGGAGGTGTTGGGGTACCGGGGTCGCTGCTGTGAGCCATTCGGTCTGTGTACGAGAGCTGTGTCCGCATCCTCGGCACTAAGTCAGACCTGGTCTCAGTGGGTGTGTGGCATCCGCCAGGGATGCCCCTTGTCTTTGATCCAGTTCCTGATTTTCATGGACAGGATCTGAAGGCGCAGTCCGGGGGAGGAGAGTGTCCAGTTTGGGGACCTCAGAATGGCTTCTCTGCTGTTTGCGGATGTTGGCCTCAACACATGATGTAACACTCCCGGTAGATCTTTGGCTTCCTCTCCTCCACGAGCGAGGGCAAAAAACAAGGAAAGCAACTGGCATAGCCGCTGGAGCAGCAGCTCTCCCCTCCTCAGCTGCCTCAACAGTCCAGCGGCAACAACAGCCACCGGGTCTACCGTGCTTCCGGGTTTTC
Source organism: Scomber scombrus (assembly GCF_963691925.1). Taxonomy (NCBI): domain Eukaryota; kingdom Metazoa; phylum Chordata; class Actinopteri; order Scombriformes; family Scombridae; genus Scomber; species Scomber scombrus. The sequence goes on along the minus strand of NC_084986.1, from coordinate 941,520 downwards.
GCCAAAGCCAATCACTGCCCAGATCGGCTCGCATTATGTCACAGAGCCCCGTAGCCCAACGTCCACAAATACTAACCGACATCACTCCGTATCATCCACGTTAAAAGCACCTTATCACAAATATAACTAACCTGAAATTGCTTCTATATCATCTGCGTCATAAGCACCCCCTGCCGTTTCCCACTACAACCGTAGCATTTTCTTGGTCAGGGACATCAGGCACCGGGATGCCAGCAACCCCTGCCGTTTTTTCACTCCATCCCACCACTTCAATTCGGCCAGGATGTTTAATGTCAGCGACCCCGCTGTTTACTCAATCCAACCTTGGCTCCTAGCCTAGTTCAACAGCAGGCAGCTTTTATCAGGGACATCCGGCTCGTAAAGGGTCCTGGCACTGAGGGCTGCCAGCACTCTACTTCAGCCACGACATCCACCACTGGGATACCAGTGCCCCCGCTGCCTCTTCATCGAGATACCAGGATCACCACCAGGATTTCTCCCGGGCAGTGACACCGGGATGTCATTGCCCCCAAGCGCCACTCCTGCAACTTCATCACACAGAACCATGCAAGCCAATTTTGGGGATTCTATGGTGGATGATCGTTCTCCGCCAAATGGCCAGCTGAGACCAGCCCCTTTCACACGTTTAACGTAACCTACATGTTGTCCTATTTCGTATATCCCGGCTATACTAGCACTTTCTCCATGTATTATCGTCGCACCATTCTTAAGATCCGCTCAGTCTTGGTGGAGGTTTTTGGGGGTCCTCGCTGGCCGGCTCGCTGCAGCGTATCCTTCATACGCCCTCCCCACACCGCATCAAGAGCACAAACAATTCATTCAAATCTTGTTAGTAAATGTGTCAAACGTATGTCATTGGTGGTGTGGTCCTTGCTCGTGAAATGAAGAAAGTTGTTTGTTTCTTTTGTTGATCAGACGGATAATTAACAGATTTTTTTTAACTAGATGATGACTCAGACAACTAAATATAACAGAGTGACACACTGGAGTTTATTCTGTAATTAAAAATATGCTCTATAAAGCATACGTTTAGCCGACAAGAACTGATTCGCATTGGATTATAGTCAAGCGCTATAGTAACAAAGGAGTTACAGCAGGCTCACAATATCCCGCGGGACATTACACGACCGGCTGGGGCTCCCTGGAGTGTTGGTGGCTCGGCTAAACGTGGCAGGCGGAGGAGGGACAGAAAGAAAAATGGGGATGTCGATCGGGCCTACTAGTACGGCTACGGAGACAGCCGCAAAAACCTCCGCCTCCCAGCCTGTTCCTCCTCAACGCTAGATCCATCGTGCGCAAAGTGGATTAAATGGAACTCCTCATCACCTCCAATAAGCCTGTGCGGGACTGCTGTGTGATTATTGTAACTGAGACCTGGCTGCATCCATCGATACCGGACGCTAGCATGCAGCTAGTTAGCCGCACGCTCCACCGACAGGACCGGGACAGCAACTCTGGCAAGAAGAGGGGAGGTGGACTCTGCATGTATGCACACACTGACTGGTGTTCGCAGAGCCGCGTCAATAACAATCACTGCTCGCCAGATATAGAGACTTTAACGGACCCTTTTATCTACCGAGGGAATTTTCTGCTGCAGTTATCACCGCTGTTTACATCCCCCGACAGGCCAACTTGAATAAAGCTCTGAGTTATTTGTATGAAACCATCACGCAAAAGGCGTACCCTGAAGGGACCACATCATAGCTGCGGACTTTAACAAAGCTTGCTTGAAAACTGTGCTTCCAAAATTTACACAATACGGAAATGTCCCACCAGAGGCAGCAATATACTCAATCATGTATATTCAGACATTAAGCATGCCCACAGGTCCGTACCACTTCCCCATCTAGGCCTGTCAGACCATGTCTCTCTGCTCTTGGTACCAGCCTACACTCCCGGCAGAAAGAAAAAAAAGCCTGTTATAAAGACAGTTAAAACCTGGCCCCAGGGAGCTCTCGAACAACTTCAGGACGTTTCCAACGAACTGAATTTATTCCACCGTCCCGACCTGGAGGTATATACACAGCAAATTCCTTTTTTACGTCAACTGCTGTGTGGACAGTCTCACAGTGCAGAAACGAGTCCAGACCTTTCCAAGTCAGAAAGCATGGATTACAAAGGAGGTCTTCAACCTCATACGAGCTCGGGATAGGGCCTTCAAATCAGGAGACCAGGCCCTCTACAGCTCTGCAGGGCTAATCTGAATCGAGGCATCAGAGAGGCAAAACGGACGCAGTCAAAGAAGATCGAGGAGCATTTCAGTGATAACAACGCAAGACAGACATGGCAGGGATGAAACAAATCTCCAACTATGAGGGCAAAACCGCCACCGTCTCAGCAATGCCTCCCTAGTAGATGAGCTGAACTGCTTTTAATCACGGTTTGAGGTAAAATTTCCAACCTCACACACAAACATCCCTGCTACAGACTTGTGTTCTGATAGTTCAGGAACATGAGGTGAGGAAAGTGTTCAGAACTGTCAACCCAAGGAAGGCCACAGGTCCAGACGGAGTACCTGGGAAGGTCCTAAAAGCCTGCAGCTACAAACTAGCACAGGTTTTCCTTGCCAGAGCAACAGTCCCCTCCTGCTTTGAAACAGCTACAATCATTCCGGTACCCAAAAAACACAACATAAATAACTTAAACGACTACAGACCTGTCGCCCTCACACCCATTGTCAACAAATGTCTAGAGAGACTGTTATCACAGCATACAAAAGCCAACCTCCCTCCATCCTTCGACAACCACCAGTTTGCATACAGACATAACAGATCCGCAGAGGATGCCATAAGCATTGCCCTTCACACAGCCCTGCAGCACCTGGAACAGAGACACACATATGTCCGGATGCTGTTCATCGACTACAGCTCAGCATTTAATACCATTATCCCGGACATTCTCATTAGGATCCTGGACTTTTTCACACACCGTCCCCAGTCTGTTAAACTTGGCTCTCATCTCTCCTCCTCACTAACTCTCAGCACAGGGTGTCCCTTAAAGGTTGCGTGCTATGCCCTCTGCTGTACTCCCTCTATACATTCGACTGCAAAACCACTTCCACATCATACACTATAATTAAGTTTGCAGACGACACAACCATCATTGGCATCATCTCAGGGGGGATGAGATAGCATATTGAAATGAAGTCCAAAGATTGATCATGTGGTGATCTGCAAACAACCTCAACCTCGACCCCGACACAAACAAAACAAAAGAACTGATTACAGACTTCAGGAAGACCAGGGAAGACCACCAGCCCCTTCTCATGAAACTATATATATAAAAACTATATATATAAAACTATATAACTACTCTGGATGGCATTACTTTGGCCTCCAGTACTACTGTAAGGAACCTAGGAGTTATATTTGACCAGGATCTGTCCTTTAATTCCCATATAAAACAAATTTCAAGGACTGCCTATTTTTATCTGCGTAACATTTCAAAAATTAGACATATCCTGTCTCAAAAGGATGCTGAAAAACTAATCCATGCATTTGTTACTTCAAGGCTGGATTATTGCAATTCATTATTATCAGGCTGCCCGAATAAATCTCTAAAGACTCTCCAACTGGTCCAGAATGCAGCTGCACGCGTTCTGACAAAAACTAGAAAGAGAGATCACATTACTCCTATTTTAGCTTCACTGCATTGGCTTCCCATAAAATCTAGAATAGAATTTAAAATCCTTCTCCTTACTTTTAAAGCTCTTAATGGTCAGGCTCCATCATACCTTAAAGATCTTATAGTACCTTATGTACCTACCAGAACACTGCGCTCCCAGAATGCAGGCCTACTTGTGGTACCTAGTATCTCTAAAAGTAGAATGGGAAGCAGAGCCTTCAGTTATCAGGCTCCTCTCCTGTGGAACCTTCTCCCAGATTCGGTCCGGAGGGCAGAACCCTCTCTACTTTTAAGAGCAGGCTTCAAACTTTCCTTTTTGATAAAGCTTATAGTTAGCCAGCTCCTAGTTTATGCTGCTATAGGCTTAGACTGCCGGGGGACTCCTACCTCCATGATGCACTGAGCTCCTCTCTCCTCCTCTCTCTCTCTATCCATCCATCTATATCCATTAACATTCATGTACTATTAATGGATTCAATAACCTACACTTCTTCCCCGGAGTTGTCTGTGCTTTCTCGTCTCACAGGTAATCTGGGCCTGTAGACGTCCGGATGACAGATTCCAGTCCCGGACCTTCTAGCTTCAATGTTTATTTTCTATGTGCTTCTCTCTCTCTCCTATTCTTCCTCTCTCTCCCCTCTACCCCAACCGGTCGAGGCAGATGGCCGCCCACTTTGAATCTGGTTCTGGTTCTGAGGGTTCTTCCTGTTAAAAGGGAGTTTTTTCTTGCCATTGTCGCTAAGTGCTTGTTCATGTGGGAATGTTGGGTCTCTTTAAAATTAAAACCTGAAGAGTTCGGTTTAGAACCTGCTCTATGTGTAAAGAGCCTTGAGATAACTTTGTTGTGATTTGGCGCTATACAAATAAAGATTGATGATTGATTGATAAAAGGCGAATGTGTGGAAATCGTCCAAAGCCATGAATTCCTCAGCATTCACTTCACAAACACACTTTCCTGGACAGAACACACAACTGCTGCTATTAACAAGGCATCTCAACACCTTCACTTTCTCTGTTACCCCTTTTCCACCAAAGCAGTTCTTTTTCTGCCTCCCAGGCAGTTAGTTAATGTTTGAATTGTTATAGCGCCTCCCTGGCCAAATGTGGAGTAAAGCAAAAAGAAACAGGAAGTAGGAGCACATGTTTTCAGTTGTAATTAAGATCTCAGCAGAGCAACATGCTGTCCTCACATCTGTCGTAATCCTTTTGATTTGAGCCATCGTAAGCATTGACTGTAAGTAACATTTATTATTTGCAAGGATATATTTCAGTTTTGATGGGATTATTTCATGTTGTATTAGATTAATGTCTAGATACTGGTTGATTTGTGTCCCTAGCATGTTCATTATATCATGCCATAGAAGTGTATAAGATACATTTACTTTATTTTAAGCAGCTTGTGTAATTCTGCCTTCATATGTTGTGTTTTAGTAGACATACTGTTTGTACATTCAGGATTTATATAGTAATTCATTCAATGTTATTTCTGTTGTTTCAGTTTTACACCTTGTTATGTCAACATGCTCAACAAGAGTCTACATTAAACCTGGAGCTAGAAAGCTACATCCTGACTCTCGTGTTGCTCATTAAGGGAGTTTGGCTAGCTGTTTAATTTTGGTTCGAGAACACCATTAGGAGAACAGTACAGTTCTAGTGCTGGTGCTGGTTCACAGTCGGTTCAACAGCGAACCAGCTAAGAAACCAATTTGCTTTTCCACTGCTCGGTGGGAAGGGAGCCATGTCATTACATTGAAAACATTGCACCTGTTAAAACTAAATGTGTGGAAAAACAAAAGGCTCCCTGGAGAAATGGAGTGGCGGTCAGACAGTTAAAGAGAAAGTGTCGCCAGGCAGAACGACAGTGGAGAAAAACCAAACTTCAGGTCCATCATGACATTTACAAGGATAAACTGAATGAATATAACAACGCAATTAAACAGGCTAGTCCTTCTTTTCTAAAATCATAAATGAAAATATCAATTATAGTAAAGTACTTTTCTCCACTATTGACAGACTTATCAATCAACCATCCCATCAGAATTGCTGTCTACAGAACAGTGTGAGCAATTTGCTTTATTGTTTAAAAATAAAATAAAAAATATTAGTGTCAAAGGAATAAAAAATGGACCTGTCCGTCCTTTCCCTCCTTTCTCCAAGAACTCCACGCCTGTGTTGTCGCACTTTGACTGTCTAAATCTTGCAGAACTTGGTAATATTGTTGGTCAGCTCAGGTCCTCTACCTGCTGCCTGGATCCTCTTCCTACTACATTTTTAAAATGATTTTTTAACTGCTTACCAGCTGAGGTCTTAGACATCATTAACTGGTCGCTTCAATCAGGCATATTTCCCACATCATTTAAAGCAGTTGTCATCAAACCACTTCTGAAGAAACATAATCTGGATCCATGTGTCATTGCTAATTACAGTCCCATCTCCAATTTACCATTCCTCAGCAAAAAACTGTTTACATTCAGCTCAAAAATGATCTTACCTCAAATAGCGTTCTTGATATTTATCAATCAGGTTTTCGTCCTCACCACAGCACTGAAACAGCACTTATCAAAGTTGTAAATGATCTACATATAAACACAGACTCCAAACAAATATCCATCCTTGTACTACTCGATCTCAGTTCTGCGTTCGACACGGTTGATCATTTTACTAGACAGGCTTGAAAGATGGGTCGGCCTATGTGGCTCAGTTTTAAATTGGTTCAGAATCTACCTAAAAGACAGGGAGTTTTTTGTATCCCTTGGTAATTTCTCCTCAAACAAAACGCGCATTATGTGCAGGGTACCGCAAGGGTCAATTCTTGGTCCACTGCTTTGTAATCTTTACATGCTGCCACTTTCACATGTCATACAGAAACATAACATTAATTACCATAATTATGCTGATGATTCGCAACTCTACATTTCACTATATCCTGATGATTTATCTCCCATACAGTCCCTCACTCAGTGTATAAACAATATGAACCTTTGGATGACAGAAAGCTTTTTACAACTAAACAAAGACAAAACAGAAATACTTATTTTTGGTGCACAAGCTTAGAGACAGACAATTGCAGCACATCTCAATTGTCTGTCTCTAGAGAGCAAATCTACAGCAAGAAATATGGGAATAATAATGGACAGTAATTTAGATTTCAAGACTCATATCAACCACATAACAAAAACAGCATTCTATCATCTCAAAAATATTTCCAAATTAAAAATGTTCCTGTCAAAATCCGATTATGAAAAAATTATCCATGCATTCATAACAATCAGATTAGATTACTGTAATGGCCTTTTCACCGGCCTTCCAAAATCCAATATTCACAGGTTACAACTCATTCAAAATGCATCCGCAAGTATTCTCACTGGAACAAATAAATATCAACACATCACTCCCGTTCTTAAATGTTTGCACTGGTTGCCCATCAGGGCGAGAATTGATTTCAAAGTCGTCCTCCTGGTTTAAAAGCTTTAAATGGCCTCGCACCTCAGTACATCACAGACATGCTCATCAGTTACACACCAGAAAGAACCCTCAGATCCACAGGCAGCAGAAATGTAGTTATACCTCGCACAAAAACTAAGGAAGGGGAGGCAGCTTTTTGTGTTTATACCCCACGCAGGTGGAATACCCTGTGTGAAATAGTCAGAGGCGCCACATCAGTGGCCATTTTTAAAAGCAGGTTAAAAACGTTTCTTTTTATGACAGTGTTTGGTTAGGTGTGTGTGTGTGATTGATTGGACTTGTTTATCTTGTTTTACATTTGCACTGTGTTGTTAGTTATTTTGTTATGATTATTTGTTGTGAAGCACATTGAGTTTACCTTGTGTATGAAATGCCTGGCTTACATCCAAACACGGCAGATATAACGTATTTGTGCTGCTCAACAGGATTGAGATGGTTGTTAGCCTTTGTTGTAAGCTAACGTTAGCCGGCAGAGCACAGCTAACTCACAACGCGAATGTGTCTGATTTTCACAATCAGTCGAATGTTCAAGGGATAATTCACTCCCTTTCTATTCACCGCTGTCTTGTTTGTTGTGGTTGGTCTCAATAACCCCGCCCCTGCCCCCTAGCGTAAGCGGTTCTTTCTTCTAGTCCAGCAAAGAACTGGCGCCACTCTGGAACCGTTTTTTCTGGACAAGAGCCGGTTCTTTGTCTGTGGAAACAGGAAAACCGGTTCCAAATTAGGCACTGGACCAGAACCAGCACTGGAACTGCTTTGGTGGAAAAGGGGTATGTGTCATGAGGAAAAATCACCTCAGCAGAGCAGTGATGGTGGCCTTCTACCACGCAGCTATCGAGAGCACTTTGACCTACAGACTCACAGTCTGGTATGCAGGCTGCACAGCAGCAGAGAAAAAGGCTCTACAGAGGATAGTCAAAACAGCACAGAAGATCATCCGCTGCCCTCTTCCCTCCCTGGAAGTAGTTGCAGATGCTCGATACCTCTCCAGAGCCAAAAACATTTTAAAAGACTCCTCACATCCCATATTGCCCTCAGGCAGGTGTTACAGAGCCATAACAACACACAAACAGACTCCTGAACAGTTTCCTTCCCCAGAGCCATCCAGTCACTAAACAAATCACAATCACACTGACAACCATGGGACAATATGCAATTAGGGATGCAACATGCAATAATGTTTTCTTATTTGATTATTTTTTTTATTCTATAGTAGGGACTGTGCAATAATGTTTATATCATATTGTTTTTTTATTCTGTGTGTATGTTGCTATGACACTGTGGTGAGCCCCCTGCAATATCTTTGTACTACTTATACAATGACAATAAAGGCATATTCTATTCTATTCTAATCTGTCTCCACTTCAAACTTGAAGCAACATTAGCAGCTGATTATTGTAATTTAGATGCTCTTTTACGGGCAAGCCAGGTAAATAAAGATATGTCTGTGTGTATTAACCATTCAAACCTTCCTACTAGGGGTGTGATGAGATCTCGTGCAATTCTCAAAGTGAATGTTGTCTCACGAAGCTATAATTAAAGTCTGTGTAAAGAAAGAATAAATATGTGTTCTGAGTTTGACATACGACAGTAAAGTGTGTTGTTAACCACCCTGCCAAATGTTAATGATTAAAAACATCGCCAAATATATGAAATTAGGCTTCAAAGTTGTGTAAAAACCAGCCTCTGTCTCTGCTCCCAAACGCTGTGGGCGTTCCCGCCGAGTCCGCTGAAGCCCCGCCCCCTACCGAGTGTCACCTGTCAATCAAAGTCACCACCTCTACCAGAAACATGGACGCTACGTCTGAGAGCTTTCTGCTGCTAGCTCAGCGGCTAGCTCGGCGGCTAACTCAGCTAACTGTAGACTGCAGTAGTAGTGTGTGCCTGAATGTATTTATACCTCAACAGCAGCAGGGCGGGTTTATGCTAAGCCTAGCTCCACTATTCAAATCTAAATGGTTGAAATGCTTTTTACAAATGTTTTAGAAATACATTTATGACCTATTTAATGTGTTTAGAAGAACCTGTCTAAATTCACTTTACACAGTCTTAGGGGTGCACCAAAAAAAAAAGAAAAGACGATCGGTTTTCTATCGCTCATTTGTAAATGGACTGTACTTATATAGCGCCTTTCTAGTCTTTACGATCACTCAAAGCGCTTTTACACTACAACTCACTCACCCATTCATGCACATCATATACGGATGGCAGGGGCTACCACGCAGAGTGCCAACCTGCACATCAGGGGGAAGTTAACCATTCATACACATTCACACACCGTTGGCACAGCAACAGGAGCAATTTAGAGTTAAGTGTCTTGCTCAAGGACATATCGACATGTGAACTGGAGGAGCCGGGAATCGAACCGCCAATCTTCCAATTGGAGGACGACCGCTCTACCTTTTGATCCACAGCCGCCACAAGATTTGCACGTCATGTCTTTTTATGTCACGAGTGGATCATTAACCTTTTTACAGCTTCTACCTGCTGAGAAGATCTCAGTCAGCAGTATGAGATGAGGAAAGGAACAGGTTGACCTCAGGTCTCTACACTGAAAGCCTGAAGTAGGAGGAGCAGGGAATCTAGCGCAGCTATGGAAGCCTAATGATGCAAAAAGTAAAATGAGTCACTCTACCAAATTATAACACAATTTATAAACTATGTTGTTCTACTTGCGTATTTATGTGATACAGGATTTGTGCAATTGACTTTTATTTGTGTGTTTTTTTATTAGCAATATGTTATAATTTGTGAAAATTGGATTCTTTCTTTAATTTATATTTATATATTAGAATTGTTTCTACTCTATAATTTACTTTTTAGTATTTGTGATTGTATCTAACTTTTGTATTTATGGTTGTTATTTCCATAAATACCAAAATTATCCATCTATAAAATATCTATATGGGGAAACCTTTTACAGTGCTGAATACTGCATATGATAATTATATATTTAGAAAGTAGAACTGAAGTGATTAATTACAAGATGATTAGTAAAAACATTTCAAAATGCACCTGCATTATTTGCATTTTGTGAATTTCAAACAAAAGAACAGTCATATATTTCCTCATTGAAGTTTTCTTAAAAATATATAGTTAAAATCTCGTGAGCTGAGTGTATCATCACACCCCTACTTCCTACCATTCAATAACAGCTTAATTTCAAGATTAATTTCATCTAGTAGTAATAATGACATCACTCATTCAAGACTAACTTTTACAATGTATTATATTATAGAGACGATAATCTATAATCTAATGATATTTAGTCCACTAAAACTAAAACAATGTACATGACTCAATTATGACTAAAACTAAATCTAAATGAACGCTGTGTCTGATATTAAACTGAACTACTAGTTAACATTTTTACCTGAGAGTTTTCACCTCAGACAGACGACACAGAGTCACTGAGGAACCAGAATAGACTGCAAACCCAGGATACAGAGGATCAGTGAATGTGGTGATGAAGGTGTGGAGGTGGATCAGTGAGTCAGAGGAGACTCTGTAGAAGGACAGAGTGCCAGCAGGACGGTCCAGATACACTGCTACTCTGTTAGAGACAGAGGAGGAGGAGATGGATGTTTCTCTCTTATTGTGCCAGACAGAGTAACGACCATCATCATCAGAGCAATTCAGACTCCAGGACTGATCAGTCCCTCCAAACGAACAGTCGTCACTGTTTCCTTTCCTGCTGATTCCTCTGTAAGTCACTGATATACGAACTGTTCCTCTCCACTCGACCTCCCAGTAACAGCGATAAGTCAGACCATTACTACACAGCAGCTGAGGCCACCAGTCAAATCTGTCTGAATGATCAGGATGATCATATGACTGAACCTCCTTTACATATGTCATCTTCCTGTTGTTGACAGACAGTTTGAGGTTTCTGTTTACTGTGTTTGTGTCCAGTGTGAGTTCACAGAAATCTGATGAAGAGAAGAAGAAACAACACAGCAGCAGTTTATCATCTGACACACCTGATGGATTTATTCTCTGTTTAACTTCTGATCTGTTGTTCATTTCTATAAAGTTTCATGATGACACATTTTGTCAGTAATGTTTTAATGAATAAATACCACAAAGACCAACTTTGTATTTAAAGAGAAACTGACTGTGTGCTGTTTAGTTGTCATGAATCAAATTCAATCCACACTTACACTTCTTCAGACCAGGTTTTAACCTGTGCTCTCCACCATGGTCCACCCTGGAGGAAGAAACACAGTCACAATGATTTTCTATCCAACATGAGTCCTAACTGCTGTTCAACATGAAGCAGTGTTCCTCAGTTTGTCAGAGTGACACAGAAACAGGCTGAAACTCATCTGTCTCAACTGTCTGCTGGATTCTTTCACTGAAGTCTGAGAGGAAAAGACCTGAAGAAGAAGATGTGATGAACAAATATGTGTTCATTCATTTGGTTTGAATATATAATAATAATAGTTGAAAGACACAATAAGAAGAAACAACCACAAGTTAGAAAGTTCTAAATAAAGTTCATGATACAAGTGAACTTCTGTATAATAAACAGTAAATACATACTCTGATGAGTTCAGGGACACCAGGGGCCCGTTTCAGAAAGCAGGTTTAGTGAAAACTCTGAGTAAGTTAACCCTGAGATGAGGGAAACTCTGGTTTTTCGGTTTCACAAAGGCAGTTCAGCTTAACTCCGAGTCAGTTACCCTGGCAACATACTCCGTGAACCTAACCTGCTCGCTGGCAGGTTTTCTTCAACTAAGCCTGAGTTTCTCCTCCTTTTTACTGAAGCCTGCAGACTGAAGAAGCTGTCAGACATTTCTTAAAAAGTTAGTTAATATTGAAGCACAAATACGAAGCAGAAATCTCCGTCAGAGGGTGATCAGACCCCGCTGGGATGTTTTATCTCTGATGATGTTCTGTTTGAGTGTTTCCCTTTTTCTGTACAATTGATCATTTATCTGAACAATATTTTCAGCCCTCGTATCGTCTGTACGACACATCGTGGACATGCTCTCAGTTCAGAACAAGTTCTTTGTGTTGCACTTTGTTTTTTTCTTTGCCAATGGTAGTTTTATATGTAACATATGTGACACTGAGCATGTTACCAAGGCAACCGTCTGTCAGGCTGTCAGACACGTAATATTTGAAAGTTATTGATAGCCAAGTGGTTACTGCGCATGACTCATAATGACAGTATCCCTGGTTCGATTGCAGCGAGCACCTGCGATTCCTGCAGGTCTTTCCACTCCTTTTCTCTCCCTGTTTCCTGTCAACCTCTATACCAGCTAATGTTAAATTAAGGTGAAAGTGCCCAAACATAAATCTTAAAAAAAAAAGAAAAAAAGAAATGTGACTCTTGCACTGAAACGTTTACACTTTGTTAGTGTTGTATGTATAAAGGCATTTAGGCTTTCAAATATACAATATTAAATAGATACTGGTAGTGTTGGGATGGCTGAAAAATGTACTCTCTTTTTTGCTTAGAAGATTTCACTAAGTACTGAAATATATCACATGTTGAATGTACCACTGAATGCTGTTTAATGAGGACAGGCTAAACAACATCACAATTGCTTGTAATGAAATTATACCTGACTTGTTTGAGCTATATTTTTATATATTTCATATTCAGTTGCTGCCAAGTAGGCCTGCGTTTTGTACCTGTTGGGTCTGCATGAATATTAAATGTGTCACACACAAACACATACACAGAATATAAATGTTGAATAAGTGGAACACTCGAGACAAAACTTTTTTTCATTAATACTCACACATTGACTCGGTTGGTAATTTTCTGCCACGTCAGCTCATGTTCTTTTGCTGCTGCTACTGTATTACTTTTATCTTAAGTATATACTCATCATCTGCATTCATTAATATTTCTAACTCCACTGGGGAGAAGTAGGAGGTCTGAGCCCTTTGTTTCACCTGTTGCCATGGTAAATCATGTTATCTGTGCTCCATTGATGAGGGCTTGGTATCTCCTCATGCACAAGCTTCACTCAGAGTTACTTTGACTCAGAGTTGATTGGACTAACTGTTATCACCTGTTCTGAAACCCAAAACTCTGAGTTTGACAGCTCAGAGTCGGTCAACCTAGAGTTAAGGTTTTAACTCAGAGTTAGTTAAACCTGCTTCCTGAAACAGGCCCCAGGAGATCATGAAAGTTTAACTCAAGGTCCGCTTACTAGTTTATATATTATATTATATTATATTACAAATTATATTATATTATATTATATTATATTATATTTATTTAACAAACATTCCTGCTGTGTATCTACTGTGTGCTGCTCAGAAACATATGAAACATTACTACTGGCAGAATGTTATTTATTCATTATTTGTAAACGTGCTGCTTGATCGGGAATGGGGTGCTATTATTTGGAATGTCCAAACTCCAATTTTTCCCAAAGTTATTCCCAAAATACCAGGAAATTTCTCCATTGAAAATGAATGGGAATTTTTTTTTAAAACCACAAAATTTCCCCTTTTTTCAGAGTCACCTAGCTCTCTCATACCTGCACGTATAAATGTGATTCAAACTTTAAAACGGAGGAAAACTTGTGCTCTCTCCAAAACACCAAACTGTTTTTACATAACATGTAAACTTTTCAAACTATGAGCAGTCAAACGAGGAGTGGAAATCACTTTTTCTTCAAAGTTAGAGTGGAAGCGTCAGTTAGCTTGAGTGTGAGAAGCAGTAAAAAATCAACTTAATTTTTATTTTTAACTCGAGCTCACGGCCAAACCTTAAAAAGGAGACAAATAACTTTTTGTCAAAATGTAGACATAGGTGTTGGGATTCATAAAATGTGACATTGACAGGCGGGGTCTGCACAAAATTTAAACGGGGGGCCGAGACCGGCGGCAATACCTGTCTCGCTCCCCATTGACCCTAATGTAATCGTCTTTTTTTATTTCAAAAGAATCTCACTCTGTCTTCGCACTGAGCTTACGCGCTCATTTTAAGGAATATCTGAATAAAATAAATACTGTCGGAATCTGCCGGCTGCTGTGTCTCTCACGGTGTTTTCGATTTTTGGACAGGAGTTACGGTTTTCTCACAGTTTGCAATTGTTCGGGACCTTGTCAGAAGCCAAATTCTGGGGCATTTTGAGCATTTTTTCCAAGTAGATTCTCAAATCGCCGTAGCAACCGTAGAACCTCTGCTGTCCTTGACAGCCTGTTGCTGGGCGGAAACTGACCTACTTTTTTGTGATTGGTTAATTCCTGTCTGTCTATTTTGCCAGTTAACCAAGCTGGCTCTCAGCAATAGCATCCATGTTTAGGGTAGAGGTGGTGACTTTGATTGACAGGTGACACTCGGTAGGAGGCGGGGCTTCAGCGAACTCGACGGGAACGCCCACAGCGTTTGGGAGCAGAGATAGAGGCTGATTTTTACACAACTTTGAAGCCTGATTTCACGTTTGGCGACAACACACTTTTCTGTGGTATGTCAAACTCAGAACACATATTTAGGGCCCGAGCACTGACCAGTGCGAGGCCCTATTGTATCTTTAGAAATTATTATTATGGAATATAACACGTCTATGCATCAATACTGTGTCATATACACAGCGCCACCTACTGGACACAGGAAGTCAGCCTCATATGACAAACATTATCCGATTTATATGAAATTTACAGGATGTGTTCTCAACATCATACACTACAGCATGACATAATTGGTGGGTGATCTCTAGCGCCACCTACTGGACACAGGAAGTCAGCCTCATATGACAAACATTATCTGATTTATATGAAATTTACAGGATGTCTTCTCCACATCACATACTACAACATGACATATAATTGATGGGTGATCTCTAGCGCCACATAGTGGACACAGGCAGTGATATTTCACCACATCGTGCAAAGTTAAATAAAAGCCTGCGTATGAAGACGTCTACCTGCACGCCTTCCGATTGCGCCACAGCCCGTGGCACTCAAAATTTCCCTGGAATTTTTTTGTAATCTTTACAATTACAATAGGGCCTCGCACTGGTCAGTGCTCAGGCCCTAATTAAAACTGCAAGCAGTGTCGAAGGGCCCTCGCACCCCCCAGTTTTCCCCCCAACTGTAAAGCGCGCCGTACGTGCACGTCGGTGCGTGCGGCAGTCGCAGGGCGGTCAAAACTTGCTCCTGTGCCTTTAAGTGAACATTGTGTGATGGGGTTAATGTCTCCACTAGATGGCAAACTAAGACCACAAATTAGTCTGGGTGACTTCTCAGCACAAAGGAATGTGGCTGAAGGGCCAAAAAATCATTAAGATTGAGCATTTTTGCCTGGATGACCGACTTCCTGTTGGACTTAGGGTATGGGTCCAAGAGGCTTTTTAGTGTGTCTGGACATAATACATAGGCCTTGTCAATTTCATTTCTCTATGTCAATGTGGAAGGCGGGGCTTAAACTTTGAAATCTTGCAGGGGGCGCTGTGGAGTCATCTTCTCACTTAAAAATCCCAAAATTTGTCAGTAGTCAATATGTGTGACTGTTGACGTATGTGTACAATTTGGTGAGTGTAGGACGTTATGAAAATGTAAAAAATGGATAAAGGCATTAGGGAGCGCTTTTGAGCTGTTGTGCCACGCCCAGGGGCAGTTATGGTCTCAAATTAAAGTGCTCCTGAGTGTGAACCTATGTGGGCAATTTGGTGATTCTGTGAAGACGGGAAAGTCCTCTAAACTATGTGGGAAAATCGGAAAATTGACGCAGGAAATGCACCATAACCGACTTCCTGTTAGAGCGAAATTTTAAAATTAAAAAAAATTAATTTGGGGGTTTAGCCATGAGTGCTATAAGTCCTGTAAATTTCACGAAGATCAGACAAGTTTTTTGGTCACATGACCTGCTGTTAGGGGGCGCTATGGAGACCCCTTGCCACACCCATCCCCAATGATGTTGAAATTGAAACGGCGTCACCAAGTGTGACATTTCACGCGCTGCATGTATAAACATCCAACAATGTATGGAGGAGTTATAAGGAGTTGTTTGTTTATACAAACAAACGACTGCCACGCCCACCTGGTATAACGTAGGTAAAATCTGTCGTAAAGTTTACATCATCAAAGTCTGAGGATGATACATCTTAAGTCTCTGGAGTCAAAACTGTAGGAGGAGTTCGTTAAAGTACGAGGCCTGGAAATGGGGAAAATGGCCGAAAAAATGCACCTGTGATCCAACATGGCTGACTTCCTGTTGGATTTAGGGTATGGGTCCAAGAGGCTTTTTTGTGCGTTTGGTCATGATATATATGAATCCTAAATTTCGTTCGCTTCAACTTTTAATATTCTAGGGGGCGCTGTAGAGTCAGTCTTGACGAGTGTGTCCAATTTGGTGAGTTTTAGAGTTTGTCAGTACATACTAAGTGGGAAAAGGCATTAGGGGGCGCTACTGAGCTGTTGGGGCAAAATGTTGGGCAAATGTGGTATCAGATGAAAGAACTCATGATTTGAGATTTCTTGCGACGCATCTTCCAGGTCAAATGGAAACAAACAGCGCCAAAATCGCAAATTCGATTCAAAATGGACGACTTCCTGTTGGAGTGAGGGTATTGGTCCAAGAGACTTTTTAGTGCGTCTTTAAAAGATACATATGTGTACCGAATTTCTTTTGTCTACGTCAATCTGGAGGGAGGGGCTCAATTTTCTTAATCATCTTCGGGGTGCAGTACCCCCATCTGGCCAGCAGTTCCTGTTTAATGGCGAAAAGGCAAAATTCCTCACATCACCACGAAGCAACCAAACCAGTAATCAAAAAGATTTTGATACATTTTCATCTCCAATGTCTGAAGAATGTTTGAAGTTGGCCAGATTAAATCTCCAGGAGGAGTTCGTTCAAATATGAGGAGTGGAAATCGCAAAAAATCACATATTTTTCAAAATGACCGACTTCCTGTTGGAGTGAGGGTATGGGTCCAAGAGACTTTTTTGTAATACATATTTGTACCGAATTTCGTTAATCTATGTCAATCTGAATTGAAGGGCTCAATTATTTTTCAATTTTCTAGGTGGCACTATGGAGCTAACACAGTATTGATGCAAAAACGTGTTCAGGGCGGGACCCTCTACATGCATGATTAATTTGGTGTAGATCGGACGATATCTGTAGGATTTATAAGAACTTCCTGCTTTTTGGCGAAGGATCAAATGGCGAAGGAAATTGTTGGCGTCGCCACGCCCAAACAGATCCCTAATTAGAACGTTTTTGATAACTTTTCATCTCCAATGTCTCACAAGGGGTCTGAATGCGTCTAAATGCACCTGATGGAAACCTTTCTGCTTGGCCACGGCCCAACGTGCGCAAGGGGGGTATTAACCATTCAAACCTTCCTACCATTCAATAACAGCTAAATATAACATTCATTTCATCTAGTAGGAATAATGACTTCACTCATTCAAGACTAACTTTAAAAAAGCATTATCCTTTACACTTTATTATATTATATAGACTATAATCTATAATCTAATGATATTTAGTCCACTAAAACTAAAACAATGTACATGACTCAATGACTAAAACAAAATCTAAATTTACTGTAAAAATTAACCCTTAAATTTTACCTGGGAGTGTCCACCTCAGACAGACGACACAGAGTCACTGAGGAACCAGACTGACAAAACCCAAACCCAGCATACAGAGGTTCAGTGAATGTGGTGTAGAAGGTGTGGAGGTGGATCAGTGTGTCAGAGGAGACTCTGTAGAAGGACAGAGTGCCAGCAGGACAGTCCACATACACTGCTACTCTGTTAGAGACAGAGGAGGAGGAGGAGGAAGAGGAGGAGGAGGAAGAGGAGGAGGAGGAGGAGGAGGAGGAAGGGATGGATGTTCTTGTCTTATTGTGATGGACGGAGTAACGAACATCAGAGCAGATCAGACTCCAGGACTGATCATTCCCTCCAAACAAACAGTCTTTATTGCGTCCTTTCCTGCTGATTCCTCTGTAACTCACTGATATTTCAACTTTTTTTCTCCACTCGACCTCCCAGTAACAGCGACCAGTCAGACCATTACTACACAGCAGCTGATGCTTGGTGTCAAATCTGTCTGGATGATGAGGATATGACTGACGCTCCTTCACATCTGTCACCTTCCTGTTGTTATCAGACAGTTTGAGTTTTCTGTGTACTGTGTTTGTTTCCAGTGTGAGTTCACAGAAATCTGATGAAGAGAAGAAGAAACAACACAGCAGCAGTTTATCATCTGACACACCTGATGGATTTATTCTCTGTTTAACTTCTGATCTGTTGTTCATTTCTATAAAGTTTCATGATGACACATTTTGTCAGTAATGTTTTAATGAATAAATACCACAAAGACCAACTTTGTATTTAAAGAGAAACTGACTGTGTGCTGTTTAGTTGTCATGAATCAAATTCAATCCACACTTACACTTCTCCAGACCAGGTTTTAACCTGTGCTCTCCACCATGGTCCACCCTGGAGGAAGAAACACAGTCAGAATGATTTTCTATCCAACATGAGTCCTAACTGCTGTTCAACATGAAGCAGTGTTCCTCAGTTTGTCAGAGTGACACAGAAACAGGCTGAAACTCATCTGTCTCAACTGTCTGCTGGATTCTTTCACTGAAGTCTGAGAGGAAAAGACCTGAAGAAGAAGATGTGATGAACAAATATGTCCTCCCACATGATAAATCACTATATTAAATATTGATCTCTGCATGTTGTCCTGAGGATAGAGCCAGTCATCACTTCAATATCAAAAGGAGACTAAAGGAGCATTTTTGAAGTGATCAGAGAATAAATGCAGCTATAAGACAGCAAAACATTTGACTGTAATTATTCCATGTGTTCATTCATTTGGTTTGAATATATAATAATAATAATAATAGTTGAAAGACACAATAAGAAGAAACAACCACAAGTTAGAAAGTTCTAAATAAAGTTCATGATACAAGTGAACTTCTTTATAATAACCAGTAAATACATAAATAATAAAATAACAGATGGACTCTCCTCTGATGAGTTCAGGGACACCAGGAGATCATGGACGTTTAACTGAAGAACAACTTTAGGTCCACTTACTAGTTTTTATATTATATTACATATTATATTATATTATATTATATTATATTATATTACACTGTTGCCCATAAAGTTGGAATAATTCTTTTTTTCAGACACATTCCTCTTTTTATTTTCTATTTATATACATCACTAATCACCTTTGACCAGGTTCAATGAGATTGATCAATATACTATCAAGAATAAATCACATTGTCACAATCATTTCATGAGAAGAAAATATTTTATTCCAACTTTATGGGCGACAGTATATTATGTTATGTTATGTTATAATATATTATCAGCTCACGAGACGAGATTTTAACTATATTTTTAAGAACATTTCAATGAGGAAATACATACATACTGTTCTTTTATTTGAAATTCACAAAATGGAAATTGAATTGAAATGTTCTAACTAATAGAATTCAAAAATGAATCACTTTTTTCTACTTTCTAAATATATAATTATCATATGCAGTATTCAGCACTGTAAAAGGTTTCCCCATATAAATATTTTATAGATGGATAATTTTGGTATTTATGGAAATAAACAATTCTAATATATAAATATAAATTAAATAAAGACTCCAATTATCACAAATTATAACATATTGCTATTAACACAGAAATCCTGTATCACATAAATACACAAGTAGAACAACATAGTTTATAAATTGTGTTATTATTTGGTAGTGTGACTCATTTTACTTTTTGCATCATTAGGCTTCCATAGCTGCGCTAGATTACATGTTCCTCCTACCTCAGGCTTTCAGTGTAGAGACCTGAGGTCAACCTGTTCCTTTCCTCATCTCCTACTTCTGACTGAGATCTTCGCAACAGGTAAAAGCTGTTAGTTCACCAACTAGTTTCCACTCGTGACATTATAAAAAGAAGACATGACGTGCGAATGATCGATAGAAAACCGATCGTCTTTTTTTTTTTTTTGGTGCGCCCCTTAATTATGGCTTCGTGAGACAAAATTCACTTTGATGAGAAATATCGACGCGATTCGTCACACCCGTAATATTATATTATGTTATGTTATAATATAATATATTATGTTATATTAAAATTAATTATATTATATTACATTACGTTACTATTATATTATATTGATAATAATAATAATAATAATAATAATAATAATAATAATAATAACTCGAAAATTCCAGGGAAATTTTGAGTGCCACGGGACTGCTGCCGGGACGAGTATACGATTTATTTCCAGTGTCACCCTGATCATGTTCTGGTTTTGAGTATTAAGTACATCTTACTAGTCAGTATCAAGTGTAATGTACTTTATTATCAACTTAACATCCCTGAAAATATTAAGTAAATGTTAATCACATTTAAGCATAAATAATATTTATTTTAATTAATTAAAGTCCCTGTAAAGTAAGAATAAATATGTGTTCTGAGTTTGACATACCACAGAAAAGTGTGTTGTTAACCACCCTGCCAAATGTGAATGAATAAAAAAATCACTAAATATGTGAAATTAGGCTTCAAAGTTGTGTAAAAATCAGCCTCTGGTCTCTGCTCCCAAACGCTGTGGGCGTTCCCGCTGGGTTCGCTGAAGCCCCGCCCCCTACCGATTGTCACCTGTCAATCGGTAGGGGGCGGGGTTAACTGGCGAAACAGACAGACAGGAATTTGCCAATCACAAAAAAGTAGGTCAGTTTCTGCCCAGCAACAGGTTGCCAAGGACAGCAAAGGTTCTACGGTTGCTACGGCGATTTGAGAATCTGCTTGGAAAAAATTCTCAAAATGAAAACACCATGAGAGACACAGAAGCCGGCAGATTTTGACAGTGTTTATTTTATTCAGATACTCGCGTAAGCTCAGTGCGAAGACAGAGTGAGATTCTTTTGAAAAAAAAGACGATTACATTACAGTCAATGGGGAGCAAGACAGGTATTGCTGCCGGTCTCGGCCCCCCCGTTTAAATTTTGTGAAGACCCCGCCTGTCAACATCACATTTTATGAATCCCAACACCTATGTCTACATTTTGACCAAAGAATATTTGTCTTCTTTTCACGGTTTGGCCGTGAGCTCGAGTTAAAAATAAAAATTAAGGTTATTTTTTACTGCTTCTCACACTCAAGCTAACTGACGCTTCCACTCTAACTTTGAAGAAAAAGTGATTTCCACTCCTCGTTTGACTGCTCATAGTTTGAAAAGTTTACATGTTATGTAAAAACTGTTTGGTTTTTTGGAGAGAGCAGAGCAAGTTTTCCTCCGTTTTACACTTTGAATAACATTTCTACGTGCAGGTATGAGAGAGCTAGGTGACTCCGAAAAAAGATGAAATGCTGTGGTTTAAAAAAAAAAAATCCCATTCATTTCCAATGGAATTTCAACACCACAAATAATAGCACCTCTTTCCCGATCGAGCCGCACGTTTTTATGTCTATATTGTCGGGGTTTTCTCAACGCTGCGGGAGGAGTTACGCACAGAAATTTGGCGGAAGAATGAAGTATGGTGAATATTAATAGACAGTACATTGTGTAATGAGATGTTTCTGCTGCTATGACATCATCACTGAACTGTGAGTAGATCACATCAATGTTGGTTTGGATCCAAACATGTGATTTGGTTTAGTCTGTTTTGACCTGTCTGGCTTTCCATACTATAAAGAACTAACCTACTTCTGTTTGTGATTGCGTCCTTTAATCCTCCTGTCGTCCTCCCGGGTCAAATTGACCCCATCTCTTTTGACTGTTCCTTCTCCCCCTCTTTCTCTCTTTCTTTGCTCCCTCCTCCTTCCACTCCCTCTACAGCAATAATGCTGTAGAGGGAGTGCCTCGGAGCTTAGCACCCGTAATAAGATACATAAGATTAAGAGATGCCTCGGGGAAAAGCCCAGAGGCTCTTCCTCTGTAGTATTACTGCTGAGGGAGTGCCTCGGAGCTTAGCACCCCTGGCATTAATAAGTATGTTGAAGATTAATAGATGCCTCGGGGCTTTACTGCTGTAGAGGGAGTACCTCGGAGCTTAGCACCCGTGGCACTAATAATAATAATAATGCATTTTATTTAAAGGCGCCTTTCAAAGCACTCAAGGACACCTTATAAGGCTCATAAAACACAACAACAGTACATCAAACAATATAAATTTAGTGCAAAGATAAAGAATAAATATGAATGTGACTAGAAAGTGCATTAGTAACATAAATAAACAAGAACGTGATTGTGTCAGGGCCAGGTAGTGTTGTAATGTATTTTTGTAGGTTTAGTTTTTGTCTTGTCTACTTCCTGTTTTATTTTGGTGTGTTTTCCCTTGTCTTGTCTACTTCCTGTTTTATTTTGGTGTGTTTTCCCTTGTCTTGTCTAGCTTCCTCTCCTCCTGTTTGCCTCCCTTCCCCTAATGTGTTACACCTGTGCCTCATTATTATCCAGGGTATATATGTGGTGTGCTCTTTCCTTTGTGTGCCAGATCGTCTTGTCAGTTTCTTGTCAGAGTTCCAGTGTTCAAATCTCAATATATCTTCTAGTGTTATCGACCAGTTTTGCCTTTTGGATCCTGAGTTTGCCTAGTGATTTTGTACTTCTGCCCTGTGTATTGGATTTCCCGTTTTTTGACTTTTGGACTGATTAACCTTGAGAACTCTTCATCCCTGTGTCCCTGTCTCTGCATTGTACAAAGGGTGCGTACGCACAAAAATGTGGCGTACGTTCTTTTTCACGGCAAAGTTCAGCTGTATCAAGATTGAAATGACCGTGGAAATGTGCGGTGCCTCACGCCAACTTCATGGCTGGCGTACGCACGTTTCTACAGCTGTTGATCCTTTGGCGACACTTAGAGGTTATGCTGGGAAATGTTATAATGAATAAATGTGAAAACAATTAGTCCTCAGACTGAGTGATGTGCACATCAGAGACACATGAACAATTAACACACCCACGTGTCTGCAATTACATGAGTGGATATAAAAGCATGCGCAAAGTGGTGCTGAAAATACTGTTAACAACAATGGCTGCTTTAGCAGTATTAGAAGACATTATAAATGGTGCAATACGAAGAGAGCGTGTGTTCAGAGATTTAATGGCACATGATGACAACTGGCTCATCAGCCGCTTTAGGTTCCCGAGGGCAATCCTCCTGGAACTGTGCGCAGAGCTGCCACCGGCCTTGGAGCGCGACACAGCGAGGAGCCATGCGCTGCCTTTATCCAAACAGGTGCTGACCACACTGGGGTTCCTAGCAACTGGGGCATTCCAGAGGGAGCTGGCTAACCGATTGGGACTCTGCCAGTCGACCTGAGCCGAGCCATGCCAGCGGTGTGGGACGGAATTATCCGCATGTCAGCCAGGTCTATATCAAATCCCCATACAATGCAGCTGAACAGGTCAACATTAAAGCGAAATTTGCAGCGAGAGCCGGTTTTCCTAAAGTAATCGGAGCTTACACACACATTGCTATAAAAGCGCCATCACATGATGAATTTGTATGTCAACAGGAAACATTTCCATTCGATCAATGTACAGATCATATGTGATGCACAAATGCAATTAATCAACATTGTGGCGAGGTGGCCTGGTTCAATGCACGATTCTGAGTAACAGCATGGTTGGGAACAGACAAGCTGGCACTGTGCGCGATGGGTAATATTAATCCCTGTGATGCGCATTGAGCATGTGCGCCCCCAAATACTATCCCCTCTTCACAGCATCGTTACTAGTCAGTGGTTACAGTTAGTGACTTGCTGGTTAAACTACAGCTTCAGATCTTTCTAACAAGCCCCTGATTGTCTCTGTGTGCAAAGTACTCATGTTAATAACCCTGTGCATAAAGTGTGAAATGTCTTAATCAGCCTCACCTTTTCCCCTGCGCACTTCTGCATTAATTTGCAACAATAGTGTGTGATCTTTGGGGGTAATCAGAGTCACTCTCAGGCGACTCTCTGTTCAAACGGGGTGGACCCCTCTTTTCTGTCCCCCCGCCTGTTTTGGCCACACTTTGGCGTCGGGCAGCCGTCCTCCGCTTCACATCCACCTTGATGTTGGACCACTTCTTTTTCAATTCAGCGTGTGTGTATTCTGACCCCACAGCATTGACAGCCTCACACACACTCTCCCACTCACTCCTCTTGCGTTTATTGTTTATGCCGGAGGACAGCGTGCCAAAGAGTACATTTTTGCGCGCCTCCAATTCAGTGAGTAGCGTCTCCAATTTGCTTTCTGTGAAGTTCTTCTTTTTTCCCGTCTTACTCGTTCTTTTGTTTTAATTTTATGATCGTGCAGAGAGGGCACTCTCAGGTGCAGGGCCCATTTAAATATGATTTGCGTATTTAAATGAGGGCGTGGACAGGGAGGGGTCGGGTACGCCAACATGTGCGCTCAATTCCACGTTGATTGGGATGTACAAAGGAAATGTGCTTGGATTCATGCGTACGCACAGATTCATACATCTGGATTTTTTTTGTGCGTACAACGTTTTCTGGATTTGAGCGTACGCCATGTTTCAGTAAGAAATCCACGGACGTCTTTGTACGTGAGGCCCCTGGTCTGTGCTTCATAGATTGCATAGTTAGTGTGAGACAGACAAGGCCGCTTTAATGCACAGGCTTACCTGGGCTGAGGCCCAGGGGCCTCCCAGTTCAGGGTCATGATGAGCTGACAAAGTCCTATTGTTTTGTAACTTGTCAGGTTTTCTGTCAATCACTCTAATTGCACGTTACGTGGCTGCTGATTGATCCAAATTAGGGGTGGCCCCATAGCCA
This sequence comes from Scomber scombrus, assembly GCF_963691925.1. Taxonomy (NCBI): domain Eukaryota; kingdom Metazoa; phylum Chordata; class Actinopteri; order Scombriformes; family Scombridae; genus Scomber; species Scomber scombrus. The sequence continues at coordinate 916,677 of NC_084986.1, read as the reverse complement.
ATGGCCCGTGGGCTTACATATCAGAATGTCTATAGTTAGTTTTGGGGTGTGTCCCTTTATGATTGAGTGACATTAAGTGGAATACTTAGGGGAGGACGTTTGAGATTGGTGCCGAGAAAAGAAAAAAAAAACGTATTAAGAAAAGTTGCGCGAAAAAGAATTACTAAAGAGCATCCCAAAGCTCACCGGATTTATTAAACCAGCTGCTGAAGATGGACCCAGCACCGGGGGAAGCTCGCTATAACACACTGGAGGGAGCAGAGGAGGCGCAGGCGGATGTAGCTGGAGAGGAGCAGGGGACCACCCACAGCAGTGGAGGGGAGGAAGAGAGAGGACCAGGAGGCAAACTATTCAGGGGGATAATTGTTGATGTTTTAACTCTTTTAATGTAATGTGATTGGACAGTTCTGGCTGTCATTCACGCCCTCCCATCAGCTGTAGTTTCAGGAGATGACGTTAAAGTGGAGCCGTGGAAATTAAAGATTTGGTAATTTCTCTACAAAAACATAATTTCACAAGACTTTAACTAGAAGACAATAAGAGGATAAAGCAGTTTAGACCGGACCGGCTTCAGCAGCAGCAGGTGATGGAGGACGAGCTGAGACCCGGAGCTTCTCCCGCCGCTGTTATGATAAACGTAGCTTATAGTCCGGTTCAATAAAAGTTTTTTGTCGGAATTTTTTGGGGATTTGCTAAACTATACATTTTTGGAAAGGTTATTGTATAAGGAGTCAGAAAATCAATGTTTACATTTGCACAGATGTCTATGTGGCGGCCATATTGAATTTTTAATAAATGGCCGACGTAAAACTTTAAATATTTATATCTTGGCTTCTGAATAAACTGAACTGTTGATTTTAACTGCTAAACCCACATTTTCAGGGTCAGGGAATCCAATGGTGCTAGTTGCAAAGCTTCAAGACTTTACCAAATTAACCCATAGATGCATAAGTGAGTCAAAAATGACCCAGTGTGGTTGTTTTCTTCATTGTAATGAAAAGTTGTTCACTTTTAATATTCCATGTTCCTCCAAAACCATGTTTTTTTTAAATACATACACAATATGACTAAAACAAACTATACACATCACACGCAGTTGGTCAGATAACTCAGAGATCTTTTTATTGAAGAGTTTAAAATTAGCTAACATAAAACTTAGAAGTTGGATGTCGATGTGCACATTTAGACCACAGTATGATTACACAACCTTTTTAATTAGACTATATATAGTTTTTATACATATATATATATATATATATATATACTGACACATGTCAGTACAGGCTAAGTCCTTAGCTCTGCAGGAGCACCTCCCAGAAGAGCACTCAGATTTACACTTGCATTGAACCAACTCAAGGATGGCGTTTGAGGCTGGGAGGACCTCTGTGGTCACTGGTTTGAGCATGCCAATCGAGTGTTGGTAGTATCCATTTTGCAGAGGATCCAGCTGTGGATCCTGCAGAGCAATGGCTGCCTGTGCCCATACTGTTGTTTGGACATGGACTCTCAAGATGTGCTGCTTCAGAGCTCAAAGTGTTGGAGGCAGCTTGTCACTTTCTGCCCTATGTTTGCAGCAGAGATGCCATCGCAGTTGAGGGATTGCCTTGATGTTGATCCCCTTGGGTGAGTAAGCTGCACATACAAAGGATTCCAGGGCTGACAGCATTCCTTCGGTCACATCTGCTTCATCCAAAAGCATCTGCAGAGCTTTGACAATATATTCATCTGCTTTGAGGTAGACCTGCAGCCAGGTTGCCTTGCCTATGCGGGAGAACCTTCCTGTGTTGTCAGCCACAGTAAATGCTCTTTCTTTACCTAGACCTAGCCACAGTGGTTCAATCTGCACAACACCAGAGGCCATAGAAATGGACGTGTGAGCCCAGAAGCAGATGTGATGATCAGCTTGGATGATCCCTGGTTGTACTCCAGAATTGTTTTAGCAAGATATTCAGTCAGATCACTCTTAGTCTTGTCATGGGAGAGGAATCTGCTCAATGGGATGTGCTTGGTGTTGGTGTCATCTCTGACTTGATACTGAATAGAAGCTTGTCCTTGTCTTCTTTTATCTGTAGTTGCACTCTTCAGAGAATCTGCCCTATATGTATCAAACACGAGGATGATTTCATCATAATCTCTTGTTAGTTGCATTAGTCTGTTATTGAAGCAGCCACTCAGATCCTTGACTGTCGATACAGTCGCTGGTTTTTTGCTCAGCTTCTGCACAAGCACCATACCGTCCACCAGTGCTATCTTCCGGCTGGGTTGATCAGTAGATGTGAGGTCTTGAGTTCCTGTATCTACTGTATCTTGGTGAGTAGAACTTCCAATTTGAGGCGGCTGATGGTCTTCACGTGGCATCTTCTTTTGTCAGCTTCCTAAGTAGATGGATTAACTTTGACTTGTCATGGCATGGCAGAATTGTTCCATCAGTAGCGAACAGTGCCCTTGGTGTCAGAGTGAATTCATAATTTCCTATGGCCTCTTTGTAGTTGATGTCTCGGTTTGACCTGGCAAGTACCATCAGCCTTGCAAACAGGTCCTTGGTCTCCTTCAGATCCACAGTATTGTCTCTGAGTTTCACTGTAATCTTCTTGTTCCCAGACAGGAACATCTTGTTGTTCTCTTTCTTCTCAGGGGCCCAGAGGCTGACATCTCCATTGATACGCTCTGATACATAGTCTTCAAACAACTTCTGGCCAGTGACATCAGCATTCAAGATCTGTTGTACATACTCATCTGGGATGTAGGCTTGTGTGATCACATTGTGCAGTTTGTCACCTTCAGTGGTAAAGGGGTTTCCATGGCTGAGTATGGCTGCCTTGATCTTGTCGATTGTGTCATGTGCCCTCTTGACTGCACTTGGCCCAAGCTCATGATGCTCTGTGATTCTGTCAGCTTCCATGTCAAACTGACTCTTGAACTCTTTCGCCAGACGAGAAAGTTCTGGTGGGACAATGAAAAATCTCTGTCTGGCATTGGCATTGTTGGAGATGCTAATGATCCCAGAGCTAATCTTCATTAGTTTGTTCAGGTGTTCGCATGCATGGTCTGCCCCAACAGACACAAAGGGAATGACACTGTTGGTGACTAATATATTGCCTGTTCGTAGTTCCTCCCATGTCTGAGGGTGATTGGTCCTCAAGTCAACCATGTCTGCGTTGTATCTTGGCCAGAGTTGCTTGTACTTGATGCGGTCCATGGCAAAGAACAGCTTGCTCAGTGCTTCTCCAGCTTGTAGATGGAGTTCCAGGTCAGCATTCCGAGTTGCCGCTATAAAGGATAGGATTGTTTCCACACGATGTAGGTACTTCATCATGGCCTTGAACATTGCATTCCGGGATTTCTGTTCCTTCCATTTCTGGAATGCTGTGATGACTGTCAAGGCTTCCAGGAGGGTGCTGTTTGCTTGCTTGGTGGATTCAGCCTTTGTGTCCTTGCCTTCAGAACATGCAGCTTCTACATACAGTACCTAATGTCAGCTAGCTGGTTATTTAGTGTTCTCTAACTATAAAGTAGGCAAGGCTAATTTGTATGGGAAAAATACTCTTTCAAATAATCATAATTTATGACACTGATGGCCTACGTACTGCACAGTAATGTTAGTGACCTGTTAGCAGCAGTCATAAATGTATATGTTGTTGAAATATAACATTCTGAGGTAAAAGTTAAGATAATAGGCTACTTACTATACTGTACAGGTACTAGATGCTCTGTAAAACAATATTCTCGAGGGATGACACCGCTGATATAATATGGTGTGTGTTCCACAACAACTATCTCAGTAGGCTAGCCAATATCAGAAGTCTGAGGAGCAAAAGTCATATGATACACACTATACAGTAATATTAGCTAGCTTAGTTAGCTGTAGTGATTAATGTAGAAATATGTTGTTGAAATGTGTAACACATTTAATACTTACTGTGCATGTGTTAGATGTTCTGTAAAACACTGCTCTTAAGGGATGACACTTCTGATATAGCAAGTCCGAGGAAGAGCCATTGGCTCAAAACATCACTGTAAATAAAATCTTTCAACTGGAACTACTTTGTGTGTGGATAACTCAGCACCAATTCTAGTAGGCTTGCAATGTTGCAATCTTTGTAATCATTCCCACAATAAATATTAAATGTTTTAGTGAATGTTGAAGAACATCTGGAATATGAAATGATAACTTTTCATTTATTGCCAGAAAACAACCACACAGGGTTATTTTTTACCTACTCATGCCGAGATATTAGCCGAGATATTAAAATGTTAAGTTTTGGGTCAGCCATTTTTTTTAATTCAATATGGCCACCACATAGACATCTGTGCAAATGCAAACATTGATTTTCTGACTCCTTATACCATAACCTTTCCAAAAATGTATAGTTTAGCAAATCCCCCAAAAATTCCCACGAGGTTCAAATTTGACAATAAGGAACCGGACTATTATTGCTTTATCTGATTGCTCATTAAAAGTGTCAGCACTGAAAGGTTGTGGACAACGAGACCTAAAACATCTCTCTGAAAAAACGCAAACACTAAAGTAGCTGCAGCCATCAAGACAATAGCATGAAGCTAAGTTGTTTTTAGCAGGCTTAGCGTTGCTGAGCTCTGTCTGCAGCTGGCCACATGTGGACCTCTGCTATGCCAAGCTCCACAAGAACATAGATTCAGTCCATATCAGTGGCTGCATCCAGCAGCTCCAACAGGACAAAACATCAGGTAGTAGCTGCATTCGTGTTATTAATATTGTAAAGTGTTAAAAGACTTTATAAAAGACATTACTATAAAGTGTAGAAAAATTAAAATGCATAAATGCAGGATAAGAAATGATGGAAGTAATTTTGACTATTACAGTTGATTTGGGGTACATTTCATTATTAAAATAAGTTAAATAAATTATGCTTAATCACAGCAGTGTATGGTGCTTAATGCGCCATCTATTGTCCTGTTTAGGTATTGCAACAACTAACATATTATATTAAAATCAGGACTGAAGACACAATAACAAAAATATAGGTTGTGTCTCTTTTTAAGCATATTACCTTATTGGTAACTCTGCTTTAACTGCTGGTATCTTTAGGTGATGTGAGTGAAATGGGCATTTTATCATGTCTAATTATAATTTTTTATTCCTCTTTCTGTGGGTCTGAGATACCATACTGGGACAAACCAGTGAACATTATAGTGTGTTGTGTTGTTTTTAGATTGGTTTCCCTTTGTTTGTGGTGCTACGGTTTGTTTGACACTAACCCTGGGACCACCAACCATCAAACTGCGCCCCCCCAAACATTTTTGTCACCAGCCGCCACTGGATGTAGATTACCTAAATATTTCACTTTTTAAAAATGAGACTCTATAAATCAAGGGGATGGAGGGCCTACAAAACCTCTCAGCCCCGGGGCCTAACATTAGGTTAATGCGGCCCTGGAGACAGAGTATGCCACTCTGAATAGGTGCGTTTTCAGGCGGGATTTAAAAGTGGAGACAGAGTCAGAAGTGTGAATGACTGGTGGGAGAGAGTTCCTGAGGCGGGGGGCAGATCGGCTGAAGGCTCTTGACCCTATGGTATTTAAGTTGGCAGATGGGGCAAAGAGCTGGTTGGCAGAGGAGGATCAGAGAGTTCGGGAAGGTGTGTAGATGTGAATAAGTTCAGAGAGATATGATGGTGCCAGGTTGTGAAGGATCTTGAAAGTGAGAAGTAGAATCTTAAAGTCAATGCAGGGACTTCCGGTTTGGACATGGAGTGGTAGGCTGTGTGGCATCAGAGCTCTCGATAGTCAAGGGTAAAAACTCCCCGAAAACTTGAGCTAGAGCTAGAAATTACACTAACTGTAAATGTGACCGGGGAAAAGTTGGAATGGGAAGGAAAACTCGACTCACTCAGACTAAAAACACGGCGACAGATGAAATGGAGCAGCAGCTGGCTGACCTTGAAATGGAAGGAAATGGCGGCCATGTAACAACATACCCCGATGAAAGTGAGACGGAAACAGGCTCGGATCTAGAAACTATCAGCAAGGAGATACGGGATTTGAAAACCGAAATAAAAGATGCCCTTCGCGCATTTGGAGAAACACTGAGGAGCGACGTGAAAAAAGACTTTGATGATTTCAAACAAGATTTAAACCAACAACTAGCTAAAGTCGCCACTGAACAGCAGCTACAGAGTGGCAAGATCAATGAGGCTGAGTCGCGGATTGAAAAACTGGAATATTGGGCACAGGAGGTTAACAAGGCTCTTATTATCTCACTGAGAGAACAAAAAGCTCTTCAGGATAAGTTAACCGATTTGGAGTCCAGATCGAGGAGAAATAATCTCCGTATCTACGGAGTTACAGAGGGGGAAGAGGGTGAGTCTGCAGCCAAGTTTATTCAAGACCTGCTCAGACGTGAACTTCAATTCAAAGAGCGCATCGGTCACTTGCACCGAAGCCTGCAGCCGGAGCCCAGCCGAGACCCATCATTGTGAACTTTCTGCAATTCACTACCAAAGAGAGAGTCCTGAGAGAGGTATGGAGAAAGAAAATACAACTGGGAAATAAAGTCCTGTCATTCGATCATGACTACGTGACAGAGGTTATTCAAAAGAGAAAGGAGTACAATGCTTCTAAAAGAATCTTGAAGGAGAAAAGCGTCCGGTTTCAGACGCCATTCACCAGGATGAGGATCCATTGGGAGACGGGAACTCAAACCTACAACAGTGCAGAAGAGATATTTAGATAGATATTTACTGAACCCCAGAGGGAAATTCTTTTTCACAGACTGTCAACTACTGATGGGTTGAAAAAACCCCACCAACATTGAAACAATGACAGAGGTGAAGGACGAATTGGAGAGACGCGGACTCGCAGAGAAGACACCGACACCGATGGCCGCAGAGCAAGGAGGGATCCCGGAGGAGCTACACATCAGCAGTGGTACGAGCCAAGGAAAAGCTGCAAGAGTACCGAAGAATTTTTGATTAAGAACAGAAAATATAAAAAGGAAAAAGAAACAAAATGGTAGGAATGTTCTGATATAGCCTGTTTTAATTGTCAGAATAATGATTAACCTGCCATTCCTATGCTAAAAGAAAAGTGGCTATCGGAGCTCTGGGCTACTTCATTTTCCTTTTCAAAGTTCTGACGTTGGACGTTTGTTCTCATAAGTGATGCAGTGTAACAACGTGAGACTAGCGTCCTTAAATGTGAATGGCTTGAAAAATCCAATTAAAAGAGGAAAAGTAATGGCAAAAATGAGAAAGGAAAAAATTCAAGTGATATAATTACAGGAAACGCATCTACAGTACCTCAGCAAGAACATAATAAGCTGAGGAAATTTGGATTTAAAATGTTTTAGCTCGTTTAAGAAAGGTCTAAAGAGAGGAGTCGCCATATTAATTTCTAACTCTGTCAGTTTTTAAGTCATTAAAGATATAAATGACAAAGAAGGGAGATATATAATAGTAAAAGGGAAAATGGATAATAATGTAGTTACTTTAGTCAATGTCTATGTGCCACCTAATTCTGATCGAACGTTTTTGAAATTGCTGTTTGAGATCATAGCCCTGGAAAATGAAGGAATTCTAATATGTGCAAGGGACTTCAACATGATTTTGAATGCTAAATTGGACATAACTAACAACAAAAGAAGTAAGACGCATCTGTCTGTTTGATGTTTGGAGAGAACTCCATCCATTAGAGAGGGACTACACACATTATTCTGCTCCACACTCAGTTTACTCCAGAATAGAATATTTTTTTAAGAACACAATAGACAGATATAGGATAGAGGAATGTGAAATAGGGGTAACGGACCTGTACGATCACAGTATTACTTACCTCAATCTCCATCTAAATAAGAATAATAAAAATACACTATGGAGATTAAATTTGGGTATGCTGAATAACCGGACAATACAGGAGGAGGTTAAGAAAGAGATTGAATGCTGCATAGAGGAGAACAGGGACAGCCCAGTGGATTCTACCATACTATGGGAGACGGTTAAAGCTGTAATGAGAGGGAGGTTAATAGCGCGGGCATCTTACCTAAAAAAGACTAGAGAGGTAGATTATAAGAATTTGGTTAAACAATTAATAACACTGGAACAGCAACATAAAAATGATAAAGATGAACCAATTTTACAACAAATAATCAGTGTGAGACGGCAGACAGATGTCACCCTAAGCCAAGAGGTTGAGAAAAAACTAAGATTCACTAAACAAACATACTATGAATCAGGCTCTAAAGCAACTAAATATTTCATATTCATTTTATTCTTTGTCCCAAAAGGGCACTTAGTTTGCAGCAGGTATACAGAAAAACAACACAGATCACACAACAGATTAAAACACAACAACAAAATTTGACAAGAAGACTTAAGGTCCAGCAAGCCTCTCACACAATACATAAGATTAGAGACCCCCTAACGAAACAACTGCTATGTGAACCTGAAGAAATAGAAAGGGTTTTTACAGAAAATTGATATACCCAACCCACGGCAAAAGGAAAGTGTGAAATGAAAGAATTCCTTGACTCATTGGATTTACCAGCTATTTGGGAGGTGCAAAATAGAAAACTAATTTCCAACATCACTAAAAGGGAACTAGATGCTGCAATTAGTAGATTTATATCAAACAAAACATCAGGTAGTGACGGATTCCCCAGCAAGTGGTATAAAACATTTAGGGAGGAATTAACCCAGCTACTCCTGAACTCTTTCAATCTGTCTCTGACAGAAGGCAAACTGCCCCCCTCATGGAAAGAGGCCATAATTTCAGTTATACCAAAGTAAGGGAAAAATAAAGAACTCTGTGAATCCTATAGACCCATTTCAATTCTAAATGTGGACTATAAGATCTTTACTTCAATAATTTCCAAAAGATTCGAAAATGTTATGTCTGACTTGATAGATGAAGACCAATCAGGTTTTATAACAAGCAGGCAGACTCAGGATAACATTAGACGCATCCTTCACATAATAGATCAGATCCAAAGACAGGGCCTGAGAGCAGTACTAGTGAGCCTCGATGCAGAAACAACTTAAAAGGAATCCATATAGAAAAGCAGGAGCATCTCATAGGGCTCTACGCTGACAATGTCATTCTCCAAGCCCCGGATAGGACCTTTCCTAATCTGATGTCGATATTAGAAGACTATGGTAAATACTCGCTATAAATTAAACATAGCAAAAACACAAATTCTTACACTGAATTATTCCCCAGGCCGGAAATTAGAGAAAAATATAAAATCAAATGGAATTCAAAAGTAATTAAATATCTAGGTGTGATATTGACAAAAGATCTCACTAAAACATTTGAAACAAATTATAATAACATTAATAATAACATTAAGACGGATATTGGGCGGTGGTCAACCTTTAACATGGATTTTGAGACACGAATTGAGGTAATTAAAATGAATGTGTTACCGAGGCTGTTATACCTTTTTCAATCCATTCCACAGATGATTCCAGAAACACAGCTCAGACACTGGGACAAACTTATATCTAGATTTATCTGGGCTGGAAAGAGACCAAGAATCAGGTATAGGACACTTCAACTACAAAAAGAAGAGGGAGGCTTGTCCTTGCCTAATCTGAAACAATACTTTTACGCAGCTCAAGTAAAATTCCTGGTTTGTACATGCTGCCCTCTATATCAGGCAAGATGGAAAGATATAGTGGCCTAGATGGGATCCCCCGGGAAGAGCTGGACGAAGTGGCTGGGGAAAGGGAAGTCTGGGTTTCCCTGCTTAGGCTGCTGCCCCCGCGACCCGACCCCGGATAAGCGGAAAGAAGATGGACGGATGGATGGATCAGTGATGCTGGATTCAGACGATGGTGGGACAGGGGCATTACAGCAGTGTGCACACTAACCCACAGGGGGCTCTTAAAAAGTTTCAAGGAGTTATAAAAGGAATTCGGACTAGAAAACAAAGATTTCTTCCGATACCTGCCAATAAGAGATTACTATGACAAAAGAATCAAACCAACATTGTATGGAGAGGGCAATACAGTGATAGATATCCTGACTGAAGCCTATAAAAAGAAGAATAGAAATATAATTTCTAAAATTGATCAGGGTCTGCAGAAACAGAATGGGAACAACACAGGATACATTAAAGCAAAATGGGAGAAAGAACTAAACATAGAAATATCAGAGGAGAATTGGCGTTCCATGTGGAGTGCACAACATTCATCTACAAGTTCAAAAAAGTGGAGAATATTTGGCTGGAAAATTTTGATTCGTTTTTTCAGAACACCTCTTATAAAAAGCAAATTAGCTCAATCACAATAACAGTGCTGAAGGTAGTGTGGTAACATGAATGCAGATCATCTTTTGGTTATGCCCAAAAATTCTAACTTTTTGGCGTAGTGTATGTATGACTGTGGGAAAGATTCTGGGATACACAATTCCTAACAATGTGATGGTCCTCTATTTTCGTGTCTTAAACGAGAATGTGATTATTAAAATAGACTGGTATCTATGTAAAATATTGTTGGTGGCTTGTAAAAAAGCTATAACAAAGTGCTGGTATAAAACTGAGTCTCCAAGCCTTAATCAGTGGATGGACAGAGTGAAGGATATATGTTTAATGGAAAAGATGAGTTTTTCTCTCAGAACTAGAGGAGCAACCTTTCCCAAGAAATGGGAGAAATGGACTGCTTTTATCAAAACAATTGAGGACGCTACACATTAACAATTAAGGACATTGGACATTATATATAATAATAATATCAACTGAGGAGCCCCCATGTTTTGTTTTGTTTGTTTGTTTTTCCCTTTTGCCTGTTGTCAACCTGTTTTTCCTTAAATTGAAAATACTAAATAAAAAATATTAAAGACAAGAAAAAGTCAATGCGGGATTTGATAGGGAGCCAATGAAGTTGCTGCAGGGCAGGAGTGATGTGTTCAATAGAGGGAGTTCTGGTTATGATACAAGCGGCTGAGTTCTGTATTACCAGATGGAGTTTGTGAAGAGATTTCCGCGGAAGACCAAAGAGGAGAGAGTTACAGTAGTCCAGATGGGATGTGATCAGGGTGTTTACCAGGATAGCGGTGCAGGTTGGTGAAAGTGAGGGACGGAGATGGTTGATGTTCCGTAGATGGAAGTATGCAGTCCAAGTAACGTTATTGATGTGGGCTTCGGAAGATAATGTGCTGTCCAGGATGACACCCAGGCTCTTTACCTGAGAGGAGGAACAGTGGAATTGTTGATGGACATGGAGAAAGTGTTGAGCGTTGCTAAGGTTGATCCGGTACCGATGAGGAGGACCTCAGTTTTGTCGCCGTTGAGTTTTAGAAAGTTGACTGAGAGCCATGATTTAATTTCCAGTAAGCAGTCCGATAGGGCGATGGGTGTCAGAGTGGAATTAGGCTTAGTGGAAAGATAGAGTTGGGTATCAGCATAACAGTGGAATTGTATGTCAAATTTCCTGAGAATGTGACCAAGAGGCAGAAGATAAATAATGAACAGGAGGGGGCCAAAGACAGAGCCCTGGGGAACACCACTAGAGACTGGAGAGGAGCCGGATCTCAGGTTCTTGAGTTGAACAAACTGTGTGCGGCCAGAGAGATATGATCTGAACCAAGCCAGAGGGATGTCAGTGATTCCAATGGAGGATAACCTGTCCAGGAGGATGTCATGGGAGACGGTGTCGAAAGCTGCGCTCAGGTCGAGGAGAACCAGAATGGAGAGAAGTCCAGAGTCAGATGCCATCAGGAGGTCATTGGTGATTTTCACTAGGGCTGTCTCGGTGCTGTGAAGGGGACGGAAGCCAGACTGAAATTGTTCATAGAGATTATTGTCGGATAGGTGGGTGTGGAGCTGGGCTGCAACAGTTCTTTCTAGTATTTTGGAGAGAAATGGCAGGTTTGAGATATGACGGAAGTTGTTCAAATCATTTGGATCGGTGCCAGGTTTCTTGAGTGTTGGTGTTATTGCAGCAGTCTTTAGTGATGATGGAACAACACCAGAAGTCAGTGAGGATTGAATGATGTCAGTTATTAACGAGGACAGGGCAGGTAGGCAGACTTTTACAAGGTGGGTAGGTAGGGGGTCTAACTGGCAGGTAGATGACTTGGATTTATGGATGAGACCAGTTATTTCAGAGACAGTTGGCAGTATGAAGCTGGCGCGCAGAGAGATGAAGGAAGATGTAGGCCAAGAGTGCAGAAAGGATGCAGAGTTATTTGTAGCAGTCAGTGTCTGGTGGATATATTCAATTTTGGCATTGAAGGTCATGAAGGTATCACACTGTAACTGTGAGTAAGTGAGGTGGTAAAGCATCAGGTGGTTACAGAATATTGTTGAGAGTTGAGAATAGGGCTCTAGTGTTCCCCTCAGCTGTCCTGATTAAGGTTGAGTAGTATGTGGTCTTGGCTGAAGAAAGAACATCCTTGTATTGAAGTATGTGATTATAATACATTTCTTTGTGAACTGCAAGGCCGGTTTTTACATAAAGGCGCTACATCGACGGCCTTTAGTTTTGAGCTGGCGTAGTGCTGGTGTAAACCAAGGAGCAGAGTGGGTAAAAGAAACACACCTATTTTTCAGAGGTGCAAGAATATTAAGCAGTCCATGAAGTCCATCATTTTAGTGAGATACTAGTTCATCTGTGGTGGATACATGACAGTGTTTATTTTATAGTCCTGGGACAAAATGTTTATTTCCCGACTCAATACTATGATGATACCTGGTTGCTGATTCATTCACAACTGAATAGAAATAGAGGCACTACTTTTATTAAACACCTGCTTGCTCCATGTATCTATCTATATATATATATACATATAGCTAAAACAATACCAGAGAAAGACAAGTAGTTTTCTGGTTTTGGTTTAATTGTTATTCTTATTGTTGATTTTAGATGAAAACAGGAAAACATGTGAAATTCAGTTTTTTAACTGACTCAAAGACGTAGAATGTATTGTTTAAATAATTGATTCTTGACTTTTGTGAATCAATGCAGAGTCGACTACGTCCGCATCGCGATGCATCGTATAATTGATTAATTTCCCCACCCTAATATTAGTTTATCCAGTTATCAAACATGTTGAACACAGCTTTGGACAGAGGACACACAGAGACCACTGTGGACATTTAATGTGGGTTTAATGGTTTGAGTTTGTGAATGCTGCGTCACTTGGTCGTGTTAAATATTGCTGCCCTGAGGAATTGTGTGACAGGATTATCTCCTTTCCTTTCAAAAAAGGATGGTTAGGTGTACTCTGTGCTAAAGTAGGTTAGTTTCTATACATACCTGAGAGTGTCCAGTCTCCAGTTTGGATCCTCCAGTCCAGCAGACAAAAGCTTCTCTCCTGACTCTCCTGGATGATTGTAGCTCAGGTCCAGCTCTCTCAGATGGGAGGGGTTGGAGCTCAGAGCTGAGGCCAGAGAAGCACAGCCTTCCTCTGTGATCAGACATCCTGACAGACTGGAAATATTGAAAGGTTGAGAACACAATGGTTTTTTAAAAAAAAATTATATAAGTACCTTACAGATGTTCAGAATATTTGACCTTAATTTGAATGTAAAATAGCATGCAAACAATGTCATTGTTCAGGACAGGGAAATTTTAGATGCTCTATACTGACCTGAGAGTCTCCAGTGTACAATGTGGACTCTCCAGTCCAGCAGAAAGCTGCTTCACTCCTGAATCCTGCAGGTTGTTGTTACTCAGGTGCAGATCTCTCAGATGGGAGGGGTTGGAGCTCAGAGCTGAGGCCAGAGCTGCACAGCCTTCCTCTGTGATCAGACATCCTGACAGACTGGAAATATAAAAAGGTTGATGGGACAAATACCAAGATCCCACAGATGTTATACAGAGTATCTGACATGAATTTGAATGTAAAACAGCAACTGTCAACTGTATAGAAAGTCAGAATTAGCTTTATTGTCATTGTTCAGTACAACAAGATTATAGATGCTTAATCCTGACCTGAGAGTTTCCAGTGTACAGTTTGTACTCTCCAGTCCAGCAGAAAGCTGCTTCACTCCTGAATCCTGCAGTTTGTTGTTACTCAGGTCCAGATCTCTCAGACTAGAGGACTGGGAGCTGAGAACTGAGGACAGAGCTGCACAGCTTCTCTCTGAGAGGTTGCAGTCATTTAGCCTGAAGAAAGGGTTTGTAATGAACACATAACGTTTTATTTATCATATTTTAAATTAAATATATTTGAAATTGTTCAAATATCCAGTGTTTCCTCCACTTACAGAGCTTTATTTGAAGCTTTGACCACTGGCAGCAGCCTCAGAAGAGCCTCCTCTGAAGAAGAGTACTTCTTCAGGTCAAACACGTTCAGATCTTTTTCTGATGACAGTAAGATGAAGACCAGAGCTGACCACTGAGCAGGAGACAGTTTATCTGTGGAGAGACTTCCTGATCTCAGGTACCGTTGGATCTCCTCCACTAGAGAACGATCATTCAGTTCATTCAGACAGTGGAACAGATTGATGCTTCTCTCTGCAGACAGATTCTCACTGATCTTCTTCTTGATGTACTTGACTGTTTCCTGATTGGTCTGTGAGCTACTTCCTGTCTGTGTCAGCAGACCTCGTAGGAGAGTCTGATTGGTCTTCAGTGAAAGACCCAGGAGGAAGCGGAGGAACAAGTCCAAGTGTCCATTTGGACTCTTTAAGGCCTCGTCCACAGCACTCTGATAGAAACGTGCCTCTGCAAATTCTTGTTTAGTTTCAGACTTCTGGGATGTTATTGGTTCTTCCAGCAGATTGACTTCAGACTTGATGAATGTCAGACGGACATGAAGAGCAGCCAGAAACTCCTGAACACTCAGATGGATGAAGCAGAACACCTTGTCCTGGTACAGCCCTCCCTCCTCTTTAAAGACCTGTGTGAACACTCCTGAGCACACTGAGGCTGCTGTGATATCGATGCCACACTCTGTCAGGTCTGATTCATAGAAGATCTGGTTGCCTTTCTGCAGCTGCTCAAAAGCCAGTTTTCCCAGACACTCAATCATCTTCCTGCTCTCTGGACTCCAGTGTGGATCTCTCTCAGTTCTTCCATGATACTTGATGTTCTTCAGTTTGGACTGAACCACCAGTAAGTGGATGTACATCACAGTCAGGGTCTTGGGCAGGGTCTTGAGCAGCTCTCTTCTCCTTCTTTTTTTCAACACATCCTCCAGAATTGTAGCAGTGATCCAGCAGAAGACTGGGATGTGGCACATGATGTGGAGGCTTCGTGATGTCTTGATGTTGGAGATGATGGTGCTGGCCTGCTCCTCATCTCTGAATCTTTTCCTGAAGTACTCCTCCTTCTGTGGGTCAGTGAACCCTCTGACCTCTGTCACCATGCTGACACACTCAGGAGGGATCTGATTGGCTGCTGCAGGCCGTGTGGTTATCCAGAGGCGAGCAGAGGGAAGCAGTTTCCCCCTGATGAGGTTTGTCAGCAGCACATCCACTGAGGTGGACTCTGTAACATCAGTCAGGATCTCATTGTTGCGGAAGTCCAGAGGAAGTCGACACTCATCCAGACCGTCAAAGATGAACACAACCTGGAACTCTTCAAACCTGCAGATTCCTGCTTCTTTGGTTTCAGTAAAGAAGTGATGAACAAGTTCCACCAAGCTGTACTTTTTCTCTTTCAGCATATTCAGCTCTGTGAAAGTGAATGGAAATGTGAAGTGTATGTCCTGGTTGGCTTTGTCTTCAGCCCAGTCCAGAGTGAACTTCTGTGTTAAGACTGTTTTCCCAATGCCAGCCACTCCGTTTGTCATCACTGTTCTGATTGGTTTATCTCTTCCAGGTGAGGCTTTAAAGATGTCTTCATGTCTGATTGTTGTTTCTGGTCTGTCTGGTTTCCTGGATGCTATTTCAATCTGTCTGATCTCATGTTCCATGTTCACCTCTCCAGTTTCTTGCGTTACTATGAAGATATTGGTGAAGAACTCTTGTAAAAGTTTTGAATTTCCTGCTTTTGTAATTTTCTCATTAAAATTTTGAAATTTCTCCTTCAGGTTGGATTTGACCTTGTGCTGACACATAGCAAGAATCTCTGAAAGAATGCAACAGACAACATACACAAGAGATTAATGTTACAGTAAGTTCTAATAGTTTTGTGATACAATCATACAACCATTAACGCCACAGCATCTTCCTGAATTTAAGGTTTGGTTTAAGCCTCCTTTCCACTACTCTCACACTGGTGTCTGACATAGCCTGAGCAATGTGCCTCCAAAATCATTGAAGCACAACATCTGGTCACGTGTGTCACCTAAGACAATACAACAATGTCCAGAGTCTTCAACATATCAGAACACACTTCATCCACCTCTGGCACCTTACCACTGTGAACCTCTCTGAGTACTTTAATAACCTGTACCTGTAACCTAGAGCTGGATGAGACTTCCCTCAAACATTTCAGCCCAGTCTCCCCTGTAGAGGGTGTGTCAGTCAGGGTCAGGAGATTATGAAATTATTGCCTCCTCTGCTTAGCAATGTCCTCCAACTGCTGGCCAGAACGTCTTTCGGGTCAACTTCTCTATCTTCTAAGAACCATCGCACCAGAGTTTTACTGGGGCGGCTGTGGCTCAGGAGGTAGAGCGGTCGTCCTCCAATTGGAAGATTGGTGGTTCAATTCTTACAGTCCACATGTGGATGTGTCCTTGGGACATAGATACTTAAGATACTTAACCCCAAATTGCTCCTGTTGCTGTGACAACAGTGTATGAATGGTATGAATGATTAGCTTCCTCTGATGAGCAGGTTGGCACCCTGCGTGGTAGCCCCTGCCATCAGTGTGTGAATGGGTGAATGAGATGTAGTGTAAAGCGGTTTGAGTGGTCAAAAAGACTAGAAAGGTTCTATATAAGTACAGTCCATTTACTTCCTTGACTACAAAGGTTTTAGTCCATCTAGCCTTCTGCTGCTGTTATGGAGGCTTTGAAGATGGCAACTGAATTCCACATCCCAAATCCCCCCCCATATTGTGGGGAAACACAGAAATGCTCAACATGGGCTCATGAGTAATCCAACACCCATGCCTGTCAGCCAGTGAAACTTTAGAAAAGGACCTACCCATGAAACATGGTTTCATACATCATACAATCAGGTGTCTGCAGACACGTTCACATGTGTAGAAAACACATTTCCAGCTGTGCAGTGTATTTCTGATCAACCTTTAAATACAATAATCTGTTACTCCACCTGGACCTGCAGGACCATATTTCATTGTCTCACTGATACTTCAAACCAGGGATTCCCAACCGAGGGGGGGGCACCAAAGATCCACTGGCCCAGGTTTTTGTGAAGTGTAGGATCTCTGACACGAAGATGAGAAATGAACTATATATATATTATATATTCTTTTGTGCCACCACAGTTTCATAGTGGCCAAACATGTCTGTACGTTCTACAATATATAACATTATTTTAGGGTTGAGTGGTATATTGAGTTTTTAAGATATGTCAATATACTTTCAAACGAGATATAGTTTATTTTCCATTAAAATAACAACTTTTTTTGTCATTTTGAGTCTTCTTTTGTGTGGATTACATTGTCAAATCACTCAGTTAAATTGTGACAACTCTTCACCGCTGTCTGTGTCTGCTGCACATGGAGGACTCAGCTCTACACCCGCTGGGAGAGAGGAGTAGCTAACGTTAGCCTCTTCTGCAGTTTGCTGTCATTAGTGGTTGCGCTGCTCTCTTCTGCTGCTGTTCTGTATAAAAGGTCCAGACACTGAATGGGGGACAGAGTTGCTCCATCAGTAAGTGGCTACAGGACGCTGATGTGTTAGCTGTGGTTGAGCGAGCTAGAGAGTGAATGAAGAGAGGGAGCGCTGACAGTAAGAAAGCCGCTGAATCAGATCAATAAAACGTTATTTTCTGATTGTTTCACAGCGGTTACGTTCAACAGCACAAATAAACTTCCCCACACACCTCCACTCAACCCTGCAGCTCAGCCTCAAACCTCTGAATGAGAAACACCTGAGTGCTGTTTAAAACACAACAGCAGCTTTATGCTGCTTTTAAAAAGCAAAAGTTTAATGAGAGATTCTCTTTATGGCTATGATGTCTGTATTAAAGAGCTGTTTACAGCAGGTGGAGCTGAGCTCTCAGTGTGTGCTCCACACACAGGGGAAAATATGAGGGAAATACAGATAAATTGACATGTAGGCTGTGCCTGTGCAAGTTATTTTTTCAATAAATCAACTATGAGTGACTCCCTCAGGCGGGAGCCAAAGAACCACAGGGGGTCGTGAAGTCCTCTTGATTTTAAGGGGTTTAATCATTTTAATGTGTTAAATATATTTTGTGAGGATAAGGGCATGTGTAACATGAACATCCCTCCTGCAGTATACACAGAGGTTAGCTAACAACGTAAAGGGAGCTGATGGAGAAATGGGAAGCGTCATGGAGAAGAGACTGCACACCTGCACAGTAGAGTAGCAGAGAGACAAACAGCGGTGGAGAGTTTACACAAGTAAACTCGTTACGTTGCTATAATATAATAATACAATAAGAGCTTTGTGAGTAAAAAACTAAGAGGAGTCATATATTAATTTATCATAGCAATCCACGCAAAATACAGCAGACTCATAATGACAGTAAAGAGTGTGATTTCAACTAAATGAATGATAATAGGAAACAGAACAATGAGAATGGCCACTGATCAGAAGAATCCATCGACCCTGACTTTTTATATACATATTTGTAAAAGGGAGTTATGACAGATATAACAAAGATTTTTTTTAAATTCATTGCTGGTTCACACGGCCAATCTGGACGTACTGCAGAACTGAACCTCCGATACCTGAAAGTCACTGTGGTGGTGGACAGATTTTTACAAGCTAATCATGTATTTTATTTGTCACACATGCAGTTGTACAATGAAATTCAATCTCTGCATTTAATCCATCCTTAGTATTAGGAGCAGTGGGCAGCTACTATACACCTGGGGACCAACTCCAGTTCTATGTGATTAACTTGGTCACTGACAGAAGAATTAACCTAACTTACATGTTTTTGACAATGGGAAGAAACCCATGCAAGCACAGGTAGAACATGTACACTCCACACAGGAAGTTCCCAGGCGGGTATCAAACCCAAGACCTTCTTGCTGTGAGGCAACAGTGCTAACCACCGAGACATCACTCCACAGGATAACATATAAGCATCAGGATACAACACCGTCCTATTTCCCAGCATTGATGTCATCAAGCCTGTTACTGTATCCCATCAGTTATGTGTGACAGGTGTATGTCACATGATACCTGGGTGTGTTGCACTTTAATGTCACTACAGAGTACAAACGACATGAGATCAAGAACAATATTGACCCAGATAATAACTTATTTAATGACATCATCATGGACTGTGAGTATTATGGAGGATCAGTTCAGCAGTAGGATGAAGCAATAAAGGATGTTAACACTATTACATAAATTAAACAGGAAACTCCACATAAACTACATTACATCAAAAATATCAAAATCTATTGTTAATCATTATTCATTTTGTATTCCTCACTCAGTCTTCCTTACATTACAAATACTTAAATTAATACAAATTGCATTTTTTTTGTTGCAAAAAAGGGCTATAAGACTGGTTAACAAGGTTGAATATACAAACCCCACCAATATGTTATTTGTGCACTCTCAAAATTTGAAATGTATGGATTTGGTTAACTTTAAAACATTACAGTTAATGTATAAAGCTCATTGTAAAACACTTCCAGACTGTATATAAGGGTTATTCACAAAGAGGACTAGCTCTTATCCACTGAGGGGAAATGGGCAAGAATATGAAAAGTAGCTGTGTGTCAGTGTTTGGTGTGAAGTTATGGAATGATTGTGATATTGAATTGAAAGAAATTAAAAATATGTTTTCATTTAAGAAATTATTTAAAACCAAAACATTAGAAAGTTATGTAAGAAGTGAAAGGGATGAAGAAAGAATGATGACATAATAATTGTTTTGTTTATATATCCTATATCTTTTTCTCTTCTTTTTGTTTATTTTGTTTTGTTTTGTTTTGTTTGCATGAACATCTGTATAAGAAATTATTCATGGAAAATTAAACTTACCTTACCTAACCTACCTAACTACATTTATCAAAAACATTTAATATTTCTGCTTTCTTTCTTGGAATTAGAAAATCTCATTCAGTGTCTGGAACTCACTGTTGTGAGATTTATTTACTGATAATAACAGTTTAATCATGACTTACGTTTAGAGATGGTGTGTGAGCATTGCTTATTCATCTTCCCCACAACCTTTTTGGTCACCTGCAGAGTGTTTTCACTGTAGGTCTGAACCATCAGATCCACTGTGTCGCACCGGTCTGCCTTCTCCAGTCGACTCTTTGGGATTGTTGGGAGGTCTTCCAGAACCTCAGGCTGCTCCAGGTACCACTTAAATGCTTTAAAGTCATTTTCTCCCAAATTCTGTAAAGTTCTCAAGAGATCCTCTTTAGGGTTAGAGTCTGCCATTTTGCCTCCCTGTCAGAAAGAAAGAAAACCTTTTAAACCTTAAACAAAAATACAGTTCATCACATCCCATCTCATCACTCTGCTGCTCACTGTTTACCATCAAATACTGCTTTGTTTGTGCTTTTCTGCTTTTTTACCCTCAGTTAAATTTAAGTTAACTTTAGATGTTTTGAATTAAAAGACGACCAAAAACATGAGGGGTTATACCTGTTAAAAGCTTTTAATGTGGTACATCTGTGCAGGAATTGTTTTATTGACAGCGCCTTTACAGCAGCTGGAATTAATATGTGAATCTTTTAGAGCAGTGAGTAGAACATGCCTCTGTTGTTGGAAATGGACAACAACCTGAGTTTAAGATTACAAGGCAACATGGAGGATGAGTTCAACAGAAGCACATCAGAAAACAGTTGTTCTTACAAACACATTAAATGCAGGACACTTCACAGTAATCTCATCTGTTGACTCTTCATCTGTGAAACACCAGGTGTGTTATTTTATACCAGCAGCTTGTCAAATCTTAAAACACTGACTGAATCTATTTAGGTTTTACTGTAGTTTATATCTATAATTACTGTTTGTTATCTGGGAATGCAGAATCAGTAAGAATTTACTACTTATTTTATTACTTTATAACTTTATCTAAAACAGGAAAATTCAATGAGAGGCATAGATGTTGATGACATTTTGTCTAACTTCTCTGTTCATCTGCACTTTCAACATCTTCTCAGATGCTGCTACCTCACTAAACCTCAACATGACACATGACGTCTCAACATAAGACTTTACAGTGATCAGTGTGATACAGATGAATGTACTGAATAATCTCTGTTGAACTACATAAACAAAGTCAAGTCATGATAATTATTTGTGCCACGCTGGGTTGTTTCTTTCTCTAGCTGATAGTTAACAAGCTTCATGTAAGAAGCACTTGAAACAATAGATTTCTTGTTTTGTGCTCAAAAAAGTTTGTGGTCTTCATCAGTTTTATCTGAGGTACAAAGAAATGTGAACAGACATCTGACTTTCTTTACAAGGAGAGAATCACTTGTTTAATGTAGAATCATAAAGTATTCATCTGAATGAAGTTACAGTTTTAATATGATAAAATAAAATATGAACCTAAAACAAGCTTCTATTCATCATCATGGTTTTTGCTTTACTGACCACTGCTGCTTCCTCTGTGTTCCCTTCAGCCCTTTAGCCAGGATGGCCATACTTCCTGTGACTGAGAGGTAAGAGGACCTGAGAGAGACTCAACTAAGAAGTAAAAGACTGCAAAGATGACATTTGAATAATATATTATATTAATTAAATAAAAAATATATTAATTTTTTTATCTTGTATTTTTATTTTATAATTGAACTTTTTTAAAGAGTTTACCAAGAACTCTTCTGATTAGTTTAGAGCTTCATGCATCCAACTCTAGCCTGCCACTGAATGCAGCTGAGACTGAGACTCTGTCTTTCTGCTGTAAGTACACTATGAATCCTCAGCTAGTCTGAGACTGGATTTAGTCAAAGCTGTGTCATTGAACCTACTGCAACTATTCTCTTCTGGCTGCTCTAGCAAACTGAGGATCACAGAGTCTGCCTTGCCTTGCTTGGCGCTGTCTGGAAAGATCTATCTCTTTTTTATTTTATTTATATGTAAATATGTTTTATTGGTTTTCAAAGTGTTTCCACATAAAGGAGAAGTGTACAAGACATATATGTATGACTTCAATTCACCCAATCACCCCCCAAATACAAAAGTGCATTATCATCAAAAACAGTGATATAATACCATCCACCCATCCATAGGGATATCTTGTTTGAGTATAACACAGTGAGCAAGGATTGGGGCAGAGGGGAAGGGGCCGGTGTCCATTAACTAAAAATTGAACAGAGAGGGAGACCATTGTGTAACCAACAATTTAACATTTAATTAACTATATTAAGAGGTACAGATTTAACTGCTATTGAGAAATTATTAACACCTTCACAACGTTCTATAAACACATTCTACCTGGTTATAAACTGCTCATGATGTTAACCATATGTCCTTATTTTCTGAATGTAGTGTGTGAAACTTTTGGCAACATATATGAAATGTTCAGATTTTAAATGCCGGTCAGATTAATCAGCCAGCAATTTTGTTTTTCCACTCACCAGCAGTCCATCAAGCCTAGGATAGGAGAATATGGTGTCACCTGAGTATTTCTTACAGTTGTTGATGGTTACAGTTGTATCACCCTGTACGTACCCTGTTAGGTGGTTGTCCGTGTGGTCGAAAAAATTTGAATTTCCATGTTTTTACTATTATTGGGTTTCATTTTTATTTCTCAAATTGCATGTTTTTATGTTTTTTATTTCAAATTCTTACTGTTAAATGTTTGTTTTATGTAAAGCACATTGAGTTGCCATTGTGTATGAAATGCTCTATACAAATAAAGCTGCCTTGCCTTGCCTTGCCTAGCCTAGGTTGTCTATTTTCCAGCAGCAGCCTCAGCAGGAATATTAAACTTACGCCTGGCTCCATCAACGATCAGCCAGACTTTAAAGGGGAAGAGTGGGCTGAAGTGGTAACCAGTGTTCTTCAGTTGGGCTTTAATTGGGGTGAAAAAGGGCTCTCTTTCTGGACACCTCCGTGCTGTAGTCTGCATATATGTGGCTATCTGAGCCTCTGTAAGATGGGGGGCTTTCTCTCGTGCACGCTGCATTATTCACTGCTTCGTCTGGAAGTTGTGAATACAGTCTATAAAGGGGCGAGGTATGCTATCCTGTTAAATGTTCCCACATTTCTAACTTTCTTTTCAAAATGAGGCCCTATGTTCCCACAGGGTTAGGGTTATATTTTACAACTGCATCCATAACATTCACACTCCAAAATTTTCCCCACACTCATCCAGGTCTACGGCACGTAAATCTTTATGGCCCAAATGGGAAACAAACCCCAGTCTCCAGCATGATAGTCGGGCATCAGCAGATTGGATAGAACTTCAACATTTAAATGTTTTAAATTTGTGAAATTTGAAATTTCAACTCCATAAGTCCCTGGTTACGCCGATGCTCAAAGCCCATGTGTTGGCTGTAACCCAATGAGGACAAAGCCTGGTCTACCTGATCTTGCGAGCACAAAAAGACGGCCCAATGAGGACAGCGTTGTGCCCGCCCCAGTACTTAATTTGTAAATTATTGCTCATGAGGGACTTTCACTCATAGCCTTACAGAGGTACCAGGACACCCCACATGTCTGTGGCTGTGGGAAAATAGGGCCTACATTTGAATAATCTCTTAGAAATGTGGGAACATAGAGCTGTGGGAACATAGGTGCTGTGGGAACATAAAGGTTTGGGAACATAGAGACTAAATTTAAATAATTTCTTAGATACGTGGGAATATATTTGGGAACGTAATAATAATAATAATAATAAATAATAATGCATTTTATTTAAAGGCGCTTTTCAAAGCACTCAAGGACACCTTACATAAACACAACAACAGTACATCAAACAATACAAATCAGGTAACATTTAGTGCAAAGATGAAGAATAAATATGAATGTGACTATAAAGTGCATTAGTACAATAAATAAACAAGAACGTGATTACATAGTGTAATCAGTGTGAGACAGGTGCATTTTCAGGCAGGATTTAAAGGAGGAGACAGAGTCAGAAGTGGGAAATGTCTGGTGGGAGAGAGTTCCAAAGGCGGGGGGCAGATCGACTGAAGGCTCTTGACCCCATGATGGTAGTTAAGTTGGCAGATGGAGCAAAGAGCTGGTTGGCAGAGGAGGATCGGAGAGTTCGGGAGGGTGTGTAGATGTGAATAAGTTCCGAGAGATATGATGGTGCCAGGTTGTGAAGGATCTTGTAAGTGAGGAGTAGAATCTTAAAGTCAATGCGGGATTTGATAGGAAGCCAATGAAGTTGCTGCAGGGCAGGAGTGATGTGTTCAATAGAGGGGGTTTTGGTGATGATACGAGCGGCTGCGTTCTGGACCAGCTGGAGTTTGTGAAGAGATTTCCGCGGAAGACCAAAGAGGAGAGAGTTACAGTAGTCCAGATGGGATGTGATCAGGATGTTTACCAGGATAGCGGTGCAGGGTGGTGAAAGTGAGGGACGGAGACGATTGATGTTACGTAGATGGAAGTATGCAGTCCGAGTAACGTTATTGATGTGGGCTTCGAAAGATAATGTGCTGTCTAGACATGGGCTATGGAGAAAGTGTTGAGTGTTGCTAAGGTTGATCTGGTACCTATGAGAGAAGTCCTGAGTCAGATGCCATCAGGAGGTCATTGGTGATTTTCACTAGGGCTGTCTCGGTGCTGTGGGGGGGACGGAAGCCAGACTGAAATTGTTCATAGAGATTGTTGTCAGACAGGTGGGTGTGGACCTGAGCTGCAACAGTTCTTTCTAGTATTTTGGAGAGAAATGGCAGGTTTGAGGTAGGACGGAAGTTGTTCAAATCATTCGGATCGGCGCCAGGTTTCTTGAGTGTTTGACTTATTGCAGCAGTCTTTAGTGATGATGGAACAACACCAGAAGTCAGTGGGGATTGAATGATGTCAGTTATTAACGCAGACAGGGCAGGTAGGCAGATTTTTACCAGGTGGGTAGGTAGGGGGTCTAACTGGCAGGTAGATGGCTTGGATATATGAATGAGACCAGTTATTTCGGAGACAGTTGGCAGTATGAAGCTGGCGAGCGGAGAGCTGAAGGACGATGTAGGCCAAGAGTGCAGAGAGGATGCAGAGTTATTTGTAGCAGTCAGTGTCTGGTGGATATTTTTAATTTTTGCATTGAAGAAGGTCATGAAGGCATCACACTGTGTAACTGTGAGTAAGTGAGGTGGTAGAGCATCAGGAGGTTTCAGAATATTGCTGAGAGTTGAGAATAGGGTTCTAGTGTTCCCATCAGCTGTCATGATTAAGGTTGAGTAGTATGTGGTCTTGGCTGAAGAAAGAGCATCCTTATATTGAAGTATGTGATCATAATAAATTTCTTTGTGAATTGCAAGGCTGGTTTTTACATAGAGGCGCTACATCGACGGCCTTTAGTTTTGAGCTGGCGTAGTGCTGGTGTAAACCAAGGAGCAGAGTGGGTAAAAGAAACACACCTATTTTTCAGAGGTGCAAGAGTATTTAGCAGTCCATGAAGTCCATCATTGTAGTGAGATACTAGTTCATCTGTGGTGGATCCATTTTCTCTGCTAGGGAAGTCATCAATTCCATTGGAGAGGGCCGACAGGTCAATATTCTTAATGTTTCGGAATGTGATTAGTGATTAGTCTTGGATAATCTTAGATTGACATTGCAGGATATTAACTTGTGGTCTGAGATAGGCAGATCTGAGGCACAACAGTTATGAGGGGTTACACCAGAACAGCAGATTAGGTCAAGAATGTTTCCTTTGGAGTGTGTCGGAAAGTCAATATATTGCTGTATTCCAAAGCTGTCAAGGCATGAAGTAAAGTCCCTTGTAAAAGCATTGTTGATGTTATCCAAGTGAATATTAAAATCTCCCAGCAGTAGTAAATTTGGGGACACAGAACATGAGGTTGTTAAGAAGGCAGAGAATTCCGGTAGGAAGGTATTATTGGGCTTGGGTGGCCGATAAATAGTGGCGAGGATGATAGGAGTTGGGCCCTTGATTTGGAGAGCAATGGACTCAAATGAAGGGTGCACAGGCACAGTGATAGCGGACACTTTCCACTTTTCACTGTATAGTATTGCCAAGCCACCCCCTCTGCCAGAGGTACGGGGTTGTGATGTGTAGACAAACCCAGGAGGAATAGTTTGCTTAAGGTGTGAGAAGTCATTAGGTTGCTGCCATGTCTCAGTCAAGCAACAGAAGTCAAACTTACGATCATTCAGTAGATCATAGAACAGAGGTCCCTTTTTAGTCAGCGAACGGATGTTAAATAACCCAAGGGTTAGATTGCTGATGTGAGGTTTGGTGTTAGCTGACCTGACTGGATTAACTAGGAAGCTATGATCAACAGTTAGTCTGCTCCTGTGCCTGTGCATTGACTTGCGATGTGAAATAACAACAGGAATTGGGAACCAGTTAATCACAGCAGTGGAAGTAGCTTTATGACAGCTAGTAGGGCGACATAGACATGCTCCCCGCTAGTTAGTAGCTTAAATGCTAATTTTGCCAGTTTTTAAAGCAAACTCTCCAAGTTTTTGTGAGTAAAAGTACCACTACTTTGATGAAATTTTACTTAATTACAAGTAAAACTAGTAAAGGTAAAAAGTAGCTGGTTAAAAATTTACTTTTTTAATGGACATTTCTTTTACTGTGCGTCCATAAAAATAGAAGTTTATTGTGTTCTGTTAGAGTTTATATGTCGCTATGAGAGCTAGCTGCCAGGTTGTCACAGGCTGCAATACTTTATGAACGTTAAGTTATCGTATCATGCTGGTTAACGCTTTTATAGAATACCCTTTGCTTTTTTTCCCCATTGCCCTGATTGTACAACACATTATGACGTGACTATTGTGCTTACATTGTTCTGATGGAAGAACAAGGTCATCCGTTTACAAGATAATGTATTGTATATAATCTGACAACTTCCTCTGCTCTGGGCTCATTCTTGCCATCTCACACTTGAGACAGCAAAGAGTCCGTCTGCAGGCGACCGAATAAACGCTCAGAAAGACAACGAACGACTTTGTGCTTCTTAATATAAAATTGCCAGAACAGATGCCAGTCAGAGATGGACATGAACAGGAGTACAGAGACCTCACAGACGCTTTAACTGTCTGGAGCAACACCAGCTGACTTCTGCTGAACACCTCCAAAACAAAGGAGATGGTGGTGGACTTCCACAGAACTAAGCCCCCCCTTCAGCCTGTCATCATTTAGGGACAGGACACTGAGATGCTACAAAGCTATAAATATCTAGGTGTAAACCTGGTGCATATGTTTTACCTGCCTGGCAGACAGCAATGTGAAGCGGCTGGATAAGCTTGTGAGGAAGGCAGGCTCGGTGCTTGACGCTCACAGCTAAGAGACACTGTCCGTCCTCCTGCACCTTCAAAGTGCAGGAGAGCAATTCTGGCAGTGGGAGGCTCATCTCACTGCGCTGTAAGACGGAGCAGTTGAGGAGCTCCTTTGTACATGAAGTCATCAGGGTTTACAACAATAACATCATTACATAGTGACGGGCCACTGCAATACTGGATAATGTGCAATATTTTTCCTCTTCTTAACTATCTCATAAAGTTATACATATTTATTGAGTTGTAGGCTGCGTTTTAATCTGCTCTTACCTTGTTTTTTAACTTCAAGGTCTTTGTATGCATTTGTGTGTGTGATCTACTGGATATCTGAATTTCCCTGTGGGGATTAATAAAGTATCTATCTATCTATCTATCTATCTATCTATCTATCTAGCAGGAGACTTAGTATGGTTAGCAGGTCATTGCCTGCTGCAGCCACTTACTCATCCATTCAGAGAGGAACTACTGTGTTTACTGACCAGAACCGATGGCTGTCATCTTAGGACTCCACCACTCTTCCATCTTCTCCTGACTATAAGATTGGGTGGGGGCAGGCTAACGATCAGCGTGGGTGGCAGTATTGGCACTGGACCCTGAGCCCAAGGCCCTCTATATGATGGGCTGGTTGAATGTTTCAACCGCACCCTGGCAGCCCTACTTCCTATCCTGACCTGTTGTGAAACTGAGACTGCACCTGTCCTTGGTCCTGTAGGCATACTGGATGGCAAATCATTCAGGAATTCACCAAGTGCACCCCTGCAGCTCTCAAGTTTGGGCATGCGCTGTGCAGCTGTGATCAGCTGCCACCATAATTGGAAACAGACGTCACGTCAACACTAGAAATATATTTCCTCGTTTCCTTTCACCTCACATGGTTTCCTTAAATCTCTCCTACAAGTAGGTGCAACTAAGACACCAGGTAAAGACGCAAGTTAGGGAAATATGGATGTAGTTTAAGAGATTTGGGATGTTCCCAGTGTTACACACAACAAGCTTCAGCTACCAATGTCACAAATGTTTTGTTTCTTGTACAAAATTATGTGCAGATGACATTGAAAAGATACATTGGTTATTAGAAATTAATAACTTTGACAGTAAACCCCTCTTGTAGATTATCTAATCATTAGTGTCTCTAACACATATGGTCAGAGTCCAGGTTGATATGAACACTTTTTCCTATCTAATTTCTTCTAGGATCTATACACATGCATGAGCTGTGATATTCTCTTAGTCTGTTTCTATTCATTCTATATTGGACACTATGTGTGAATGTGTATATATATATACATCATTAAAACATATATATATATATATATATATATATATATATATATATATATATATATATATATATATATATATATATATATATATATGTGTTTTACAGATTTTGAGCTAATTCATAATATTTATGTTTTGTAAATACCATCTTTTTTCCCAATTTCCTGTAAATATAGTGTTTTTATTTAATTCCTAATATTCTTTATACTTATCATCAGGTTTTGGTTTGGTACCCATTTACTCTGTGTCTCAAGATCTTTTAATTCTTTATTAAGGGCTATTAGCCGTAATTGTTTCGTTTTCTTTTCATGAGTGCAAAAGGATATAATTTTACCTCTAACATGCGCTCTTAGAGTATCCCATACTATACCTGGGTCAACTTCCTCGTGTCATTTTCTTCCAAAATCACTTTTATTTCCTTTCTTTTTGGGACGTAAATTGTGGGTTGTTTAGGATGCTTATATTTAGACTGACTGTGATCTTCCTGGATTATCACTAATATGAATAGTGCAAACTATAGGAGCATGATCAGAAATATCAATACACCAACTAAATGTATATTTTCATTACTGTTGAAAAGGCTGTCTAGGGCTGAGCAGAGAGTGGCTAACCACCAACCAGTAGAGGGCGCACTGTCGCTGTTCTGCCTGCAACAAAGCCAGTCTGAACCGGTTTTGCTAGCAGCAAGAAAGAAGGGAGTTTTAGAGATTAGACCTGCTTTTCAGAGGTTTCAGTTGGGTTTTTTGATGTCCTAAGTCTATTTTTTTAGTTCAAGAGGATTGTGTGCGTCCATTTGTACTGTAAGTAGGTTTCAGTTTGATATTGTGAAATATAATTAGTTTGAGTTACAGTAGTAAACAGAGTGTTAATGTGGTTAACCTTTGAGCTAATATTTGTTAACACATTACTCCTTTTGTTGTATAATGAGGATGTTTTACCTGAGTGTGGTCTTTTCTGTTATCGTTGTACATTCTAGAAACCACACACCTCCAAGTCTCTGTAAGAATCTGGCAGAAATAAAGAACTCTTTTTGCACTCCACGGTCTGGTTATTGAGACCCACCAGAGCCCTGACCGGACTCTCCACAGCGATCCATACTCTCCCACCACCCACACCCCAACACTATTTTTCAATTACTCTTGTTGGCTCCTGATGTCCTGTTGATGGCACTGATCCTATTAACACCATTTACATGAATGTTTGAAATTTTGATTTAACTTTTGTGACTTAGTGACTTAAAATTTGGACGCAATAAGCATCAAGCTCTATTATTACATTTGTCTGTTTCAACACATGAATATGATTAGATGATGGTGATGTCACTGGTTAGTTGACTGTATGTTGAAGAAACTGCATTAACTAGTTTCCTTTTCATACAGTTGTATTTGTGTGCACTACAGAGCTCATATGCAGCAAGTTATAGTTCACTTGTGTTTAAAAACTGATGACATGCATATATGTTCATCCAGCTGTGTGTCAGAAAGAAGAAAATACTCACCGGGTGAATTCAGATCCACATGTGGTCACAGAGTGGTTCTACCTTCACCTGTAGAGGAAACACAGAGAGAAGCTGATTCTCCTTCATCAGTCCTTCATCATCAATCTGAGGACGCTGTCACACTCTCATGACTTCACAGTCAAAGTCCAAAAGCATCAAGATGATATTAAAGCAGTGAAGCTTGCAGCAGAGTTCAGCTCCAAACACACAGGAGGAACCTGCCAAGACTCTGTGAGGACATGAAACAATCTGACAGATTTCACTGGAAACTCATGTTCATCTGTCCACAAACTAATGTCACTGTTGTCTGTCTGATGGAAACAGAACCCCAAAGAACTGAACACACACTGAAGAAATGTCTTTAAGAGTTTTCACATCAACAGTTCACACTATGTTATTAAAATAAGGCTGTAACTTTTTATAAAACTATCATACAAACATTTTTGCAGGATGAGTCAAATCTGTTGTATTTGGAGGAGTGAGGGACTGTTTGATAACAGACATGATTTGATCTCTTTATGATTATCATCTATTATTCTGAATCCTGATGTTTGAAGAGACTAAATCCAACAGTTAATTTATATAACAAGTGTTATTATGTGTGTCTCACAGTGTGATGACTTTCTGCTGTACAACTTCACTGGTGTTCAAAACTATTCAACTAAATCTACTGTTACTACTAAAACTACTGTTACTACTAAAACTACTGTTACTACTAAAACTACTAAAACTACTAAAACTACTGTTACTACTAAAACTACTGTTACTACTAAAACTACTAAAACTACTGTTACTACTAAAACTACTAAAACTACTGTTACTACTAAAACTACTAAAACTACTAAAACTACTGTTACTACTAAAACTACTGTTACTACTAAAACTACTGTTACTACTAAAACTACTAAAACTACTAAAACTACTGTTACTACTAAAACTACTGTTACTACTAAAACTACTAAAACTACTGTTACTACTAAAACTACTAAAACTACTGTTACTACTAAAACTACTAAAACTACTAAAACTACTGTTACTACTAAAACTACTAAAACTACTAAAATTACTGTTACTACTAAAACTACTAAAACTACTAAAACTACTGTTACTACTAAAACTACTGTTACTACTAAAACTACTAAAACTACTAAAACTACTGTTACTACTAAAACTACTAAAACTACTAAAACTACTAAAACTACTGTTACTACTAAAACTACTAAAACTACTAAAACTACTGTTACTACTAAAACTACTAAAACTACTAAAACTACTAAAACTACTAAAACTACTGTTACTACTAAAACTACTAAAACTACTAAAACTACTGTTACTACTAAAACTACTGTTACTACTAAAACTACTAAAACTACTAAAACTACTAAAACTACTGTTACTACTAAAACTACTGTTACTACTAAAACTACTGTTACTACTAAAACTACTAAAACTACTAAAACTACTGTTACTACTAAAACTACTGTTACTACTAAAACTACTAAAACTACTAAAATTACTAAAACTACTAAAACTACTGTTACTACTAAAACTACTAAAACTACTGTTACTACTAAAACTACTGTTACTACTAAAACTACTGTTACTACTAAAACTACTAAAACTACTGTTACTACTAAAACTACTGTTACTACTAAAACTACTAAAACTACTGTTACTACTAAAACTACTGTTACTACTAAAACTACTAAAACTACTGTTACTACTAAAACTACTGTTACTACTAAAACTACTAAAACTACTAAAACTACTGTTACTACTAAAACTACTGTTACTACTAAAACTACTAAAACTACTGTTACTACTAAAACTACTAAAACTACTAAAACTACTGTTACTACTAAAACTACTAAAACTACTAAAATTACTGTTACTACTAAAACTACTAAAACTACTGTTACTACTAAAACTACTAAAACTACTGTTACTACTAAAACTACTAAAACTACTGTTACTACTAAAACTACTAAAACTACTGTTACTACTAAAATTACTGTTACTACTAAAACTACTGTTACTACTAAAATTACTGTTACTACTAAAACTACTGTTACTACTAAAACTACTGTTACTACTAAAACTACTAAAACTACTAAAACTACTGTTACTACTAAAACTACTGTTACTACTAAAACTACTGTTACTACTAAAACTACTAAAACTACTGTTACTACTAAAACTACTGTTACTACTAAAACTACTGTTACTACTAAAACTACTAAAACTACTAAAACTACTGTTACTACTAAAACTACTGTTACTACTAAAACTACTAAAACTACTAAAACTACTGTTACTACTAAAACTACTGTTACTACTAAAACTACTAAAACTACTGTTACTACTAAAACTACTAAAACTACTAAAACTACTGTTACTACTAAAACTACTGTTACTACTAAAACTACTAAAACTACTAAAACTACTAAAACTACTGTTACTACTAAAACTACTAAAACTACTGTTACAACTAAAACTACTAAAACTACTAAAACTACTAAAACTACTAAAACTACTAAAACTACTAAAACTACTAAAATTACTAAAACTACTAAAACTACTAAAACTACTGTTACTACTAAAACTACTAAAACTACTAAAATTACTAAAACTACTAAAACTACTAAAACTACTGTTACTACTAAAACTACTAAAACTACTGTTACTACTAAAACTACTGTTACTACTAAAACTACTAAAACTACTGTTACTACTAAAACTACTGTTACTACTAAAACTACTAAAACTACTAAAATTACTGTTACTACTAAAACTACTAAAACTACTGTTACTACTAAAACTACTAAAACTACTGTTACTACTAAAACTACTAAAACTACTAAAATTACTGTTACTACTAAAACTACTAAAACTACTGTTACTACTAAAACTACTAAAACTACTGTTACTACTAAAACTACTGTTACTACTAAAACTACTGTTACTACTAAAATTACTGTTACTACTAAAACTACTGTTACTACTAAAACTACTAAAACTACTAAAACTACTAAAACTACTAAAACTACTGTTACTACTAAAACTACTGTTACTACTAAAACTACTAAAACTACTAAAACTACTGTTACTACTAAAACTACTAAAACTACTAAAACTACTAAAACTACTGTTACTACTAAAACTACTGTTACTACTAAAACTACTAAAACTACTGTTACTACTAAAACTACTGTTACTACTAAAACTACTAAAACTACTAAAACTACTAAAACTACTGTTACTACTAAAACTACTGTTACTACTAAAACTACTAAAACTACTGTTACTACTAAAACTACTGTTACTACTAAAACTACTGTTACTACTAAAACTACTGTTACTACTAAAACTACTAAAACTACTGTTACTACTAAAACTACTAAAACTACTAAAACTACTGTTACTACTAAAACTACTAAAACTACTAAAACTACTAAAACTACTAAAACTACTAAAACTACTGTTACTACTAAAACTACTAAAACTACTGTTACTACTAAAACTACTGTTACAACTAAAACTACTAAAACTACTAAAACTACTGTTACTACTAAAACTACTAAAACTACTGTTACTACTAAAACTACTAAAACTACTGTTACTACTAAAACTACTAAAACTACTAAAACTACTGTTACTACTAAAACTACTAAAACTACTGTTACAACTAAAACTACTAAAACTACTAAAACTACTGTTACTACTAAAACTACTAAAACTACTGTTACTACTAAAATTACTAAAACTACTAAAACTACTGTTACAACTAAAACTACTAAAACTACTGTTACTACTAAAACTACTAAAACTACTAAAACTACTAAAACTACTGTTACAACTAAAACTACTAAAACTACTAAAACTACTGTTACTACTAAAACTACTAAAACTACTGTTACTACTAAAACTACTAAAACTACTAAAACTACTAAAACTACTAAAACTACTAAAACTACTGTTATTACTAAAACTACTAAAACTACTGTTACTACTAAAACTACTAAAACTACTAAAACTACTGTTACTACTAAAACTACTAAAACTACTAAAACTACTAAAACTACTGTTACTACTAAAACTACTGTTACTACTAAAACTACTAAAACTACTAAAACTACTGTTACTACTAAAACTACTAAAACTACTAAAACTACTAAAACTACTAAAACTACTAAAACTACTAAAACTACTGTTACTACTAAAACTACTGTTACTACTAAAACTACTAAAACTACTAAAACTACTAAAACTACTGTTACTACTAAAACTACTGTTACTACTAAAACTACTGTTACTACTAAAACTACTGTTACTACTAAAACTACTAAAACTACTGTTACTACTAAAACTACTAAAACTACTAAAACTACTGTTACTACTAAAACTACTAAAACTACTAAAACTACTGTTACTACTAAAACTACTGTTACTACTAAAACTACTTAAACTACTGTTACTACTAAAACTACTAAAACTACTAAAACTACTAAAACTACTAAAACTACTGTTACTACTAAAACTACTAAAACTACTAAAACTACTAAAACTACTGTTACTACTAAAACTACTAAAACTACTAAAACTACTGTTACTACTAAAACTACTAAAACTACTAAAACTACTAAAACTACTAAAACTACTGTTACTACTAAAACTACTAAAACTACTAAAATTACTGTTACTACTAAAACTACTAAAACTACTGTTACTACTAAAACTACTAAAACTACTGTTACTACTAAAACTACTAAAACTACTGTTACTACTAAAACTACTAAAACTACTAAAACTACTAAAACTACTGTTACTACTAAAACTACTAAAACTACTAAAACTACTGTTACTACTAAAACTACTAAAACTACTGTTACTACTAAAACTACTAAAACTACTAAAACTACTGTTACTACTAAAACTACTAAAACTACTGTTACTACTAAAACTACTAAAACTACTAAAACTACTAAAACTACTGTTACTACTAAAACTACTAAAACTACTAAAACTACTGTTACTACTAAAACTACTGTTACTACTAAAACTACTAAAACTACTAAAACTACTAAAACTACTGTTACTACTAAAACTACTGTTACTACTAAAACTACTAAAACTACTGTTACTACTAAAACTACTAAAACTACTGTTACTACTAAAACTACTAAAACTACTGTTACAACTAAAACTACTAAAACTACTAAAACTACTAAAACTACTGTTACTACTAAAACTACTAAAACTACTGTTACTACTAAAACTACTAAAACTACTAAAACTACTAAAACTACTGTTACTACTAAAACTACTAAAACTACTAAAACTACTGTTACTACTAAAACTACTAAAACTACTGTTACTACTAAAACTACTGTTACTACTAAAACTACTGTTACAACTAAAACTACTAAAACAACTAAAACTACTAAAACTACTAAAATTACTAAAACTACTAAAATTACTAAAACTACTAAAACTACTAAAACTACTGTTACTACTAAAACTACTAAAACTACTAAAACTACTAAAACTACTAAAACTACTGTTACTACTAAAACTACTAAAACTACTAAAACTACTGTTACTACTAAAACTACTGTTACTACTAAAACTACTGTTACTACTAAAACTACTAAAACTACTAAAACTACTGTTACTACTAAAACTACTAAAACTACTAAAACTACTAAAACTACTGTTACTACTAAAACTACTAAAACTACTAAAACTACTGTTACTACTAAAACTACTGTTACTACTAAAACTACTAAAACTACTAAAACTACTAAAACTACTGTTACTACTAAAACTACTGTTACTACTAAAACTACTGTTACTACTAAAACTACTGTTACTACTAAAACTACTAAAACTACTGTTACTACTAAAACTACTGTTACTACTAAAACTACTGTTACTACTAAAACTACTGTTACTACTAAAACTACTAAAACTACTGTTACAACTAAAACTACTGTTACTACTAAAACTACTAAAACTACTAAAACTACTGTTACAACTAAAACTACTAAAACTACTAAAACTACTGTTACTACTAAAACTACTGTTACAACTAAAACTACTAAAACTACTAAAACTACTAAAACTACTGTTACTACTAAAACTACTGTTACTACTAAAACTACTGTTACTACTAAAACTACTGTTACTACTAAAACTACTAAAACTACTAAAACTACTGTTACTACTAAAACTACTAAAACTACTGTTACTACTAAAACTACTAAAACTACTAAAACTACTGTTACTACTAAAACTACTAAAACTACTAAAACTACTGTTACTACTAAAACTACTAAAACTACTAAAACTACTAAAACTACTGTTACTACTAAAACTACTAAAACTACTGTTACTACTAAAACTACTAAAACTACTGTTACTACTAAAACTACTAAAACTACTGTTACTACTAAAACTACTAAAACTACTAAAACTACTGTTACTACTAAAACTACTAAAACTACTAAAACTACTGTTACTACTAAAACTACTAAAACTACTAAAACTACTAAAACTACTAAAACTACTAAAAGTACTGTTACTACTAAAACTACTGTTACTACTAAAACTACTAAAACTACTAAAACTACTGTTACTACTAAAACTACTAAAACTACTGTTACTACTAAAACTACTAAAACTACTGTTACTACTAAAACTACTAAAACTACTGTTACTACTAAAACTACTAAAACTACTAAAACTACTAAAACTACTAAAACTACTAAAACTACTGTTACTACTAAAACTACTGTTACAACTAAAACTACTAAAACTACTGTTACTACTAAAACTACTAAAACTACTAAAACTACTGTTACTACTAAAACTACTGTTACTACTAAAACTACTAAAACTACTAAAACTACTAAAACTACTAAAACTACTAAAACTACTAAAACTACTAAAACTACTGTTACTACTAAAACTACTAAAACTACTAAAACTACTAAAACTACTGTTACTACTAAAACTACTGTTACTACTGTTACTACTAAAACTACTGTTACTACTGTTACTACTAAAACTACTGTTACTACTAAAACTACTGTTACAACTAAAACTACTAAAACTACTGTTACTACTAAAATTACTGTTACTACTAAAACTACTAAAACTACTAAAACTACTGTTACTACTAAAACTACTAAAACTACTAAAACTACTAAAACTACTGTTACTACTAAAACTACTAAAACTACTAAAACTACTGTTACTACTAAAACTACTAAAACTACTAAAACTACTGTTACTACTAAAACTACTGTTACTACTAAAACTACTGTTACAACTAAAACTACTAAAACTACTGTTACTACTAAAATTACTGTTACTACTAAAACTACTAAAACTACTAAAACTACTGTTACAACTAAAACTACTAAAACTACTGTTACTACTAAAACTACTAAAACTACTAAAACTACTGTTACTACTAAAACTACTAAAACTACTAAAACTACTAAAACTACTGTTACTACTAAAACTACTAAAACTACTAAAACTACTGTTACTACTAAAACTACTAAAACTACTAAAACTACTGTTACTACTAAAACTACTGTTACTACTAAAACTACTAAAACTACTGTTACTACTAAAACTACTAAAACTACTAAAACTACTGTTACTACTAAAACTACTAAAACTACTAAAACTACTGTTACTACTAAAACTACTAAAACTACTAAAACTACTGTTACTACTAAAACTACTGTTACTACTAAAACTACTAAAACTACTGTTACTACTAAAACTACTAAAACTACTAAAACTACTAAAACTACTGTTACTACTAAAACTACTAAAACTACTGTTACTACTAAAACTACTGTTACTACTAAAACTACTGTTACTACTAAAATTACTAAAACTACTGTTACTACTAAAACTACTAAAACTACTAAAACTACTGTTACTACTAAAACTACTAAAACTACTGTTACTACTAAAACTACTAAAACTACTAAAACTACTAAAACTACTGTTACTACTAAAACTACTGTTACTACTAAAACTACTAAAACTACTAAAACTACTAAAACTACTGTTACTACTAAAACTACTAAAACTACTGTTACTACTAAAACTACTAAAACTACTGTTACTACTAAAACTACTAAAACTACTGTTACTACTAAAACTACTAAAACTACTAAAACTACTAAAACTACTGTTACTACTAAAACTACTAAAACTACTAAAACTACTGTTACTACTAAAACTACTAAAACTACTAAAACTACTGTTACTACTAAAACTACTGTTACTACTAAAACTACTAAAACTACTGTTACTACTAAAACTACTAAAACTACTAAAACTACTGTTACTACTAAAACTACTGTTACTACTAAAACTACTAAAACTACTAAAACTACTGTTACTACTAAAACTACTGTTACTACTAAAACTACTGTTACTACTAAAACTACTAAAACTACTGTTACTACTAAAACTACTGTTACTACTAAAACTACTGTTACTACTAAAACTACTAAAACTACTGTTACTACTAAAACTACTAAAACTACTAAAACTACTGTTACTACTAAAACTACTAAAACTACTGTTACTACTAAAACTACTGTTACTACTAAAACTACTGTTACTACTAAAACTACTAAAACTACTGTTACTACTAAAACTACTAAAACTACTGTTACTACTAAAACTACTAAAACTACTGTTACTACTAAAACTACTAAAACTACTAAAACTACTGTTACTACTAAAACTACTAAAACTACTGTTACTACTAAAACTACTAAAACTACTAAAACTACTAAAACTACTGTTACTACTAAAACTACTAAAACTACTGTTACTACTAAAACTACTAAAACTACTGTTACTACTAAAACTACTAAAACTACTAAAACTACTGTTACTACTAAAACTACTAAAACTACTGTTACTACTAAAACTACTGTTACTACTAAAACTACTGTTACTACTAAAACTACTGTTACTACTAAAACTACTAAAACTACTGTTACTACTAAAACTACTAAAACTACTAAAACTACTGTTACTACTAAAACTACTAAAACTACTAAAACTACTGTTACTACTAAAACTACTAAAACTACTAAAACTACTGTTACAACTAAAACTACTAAAACTATTGTTACTACTAAAACTACTAAAACTACTGTTACTACTAAAACTACTAAAACTACTAAAACTACTGTTACTACTAAAACTACTAAAACTACTGTTACAACTAAAACTACTAAAACTACTAAAACTACTGTTACAACTAAAACTACTAAAACTACTAAAACTACTGTTACTACTAAAACTACTAAAACTACTAAAACTACTAAAACTACTAAAACTACTAAAACTACTAAAACTACTGTTACTACTAAAACTACTAAAACTACTGTTACTACTAAAACTACTAAAACTACTGTTACAACTAAAACTAATAAAACTACTAAAACTACTGTTACTACTAAAACTACTAAAACTACTAAAACTACTGTTACTACTAAAACTACTAAAACTACTGTTACTACTAAAACTACTAAAACTACTAAAACTACTGTTACAACTAAAACTACTAAAACTACTAAAACTACTGTTACTACTAAAACTACTGTTACTACTAAAACTACTGTTACTACTAAAACTACTGTTACAACTAAAACTACTAAAACTACTAAAACTACTGTTACTACTAAAACTACTAAAACTACTGTTACTACTAAAACTACTAAAACTACTGTTACTACTAAAACTACTAAAACTACTAAAACTACTGTTACTACTAAAACTACTAAAACTACTAAAACTACTGTTACTACTAAAACTACTAAAACTACTGTTACAACTAAAACTACTAAAACTACTAAAACTACTAAAACTACTGTTACTACTAAAACTACTAAAACTACTAAAACTACTAAAACTACTGTTACTACTAAAACTACTGTTACTACTAAAACTACTAAAACTACTAAAACTACTAAAACTACTGTTACTACTAAAACTACTAAAACTACTGTTACAACTAAAACTACTAAAACTACTAAAACTACTAAAACTACTAAAACTACTAAAACTACTGTTACTACTAAAACTACTAAAACTACTAAAACTACTGTTACTACTAAAACTACTGTTACTACTAAAACTACTAAAACTACTAAAACTACTGTTACTACTAAAACTACTGTTACTACTAAAACTACTGTTACTACTAAAACTACTGTTACTACTAAAACTACTAAAACTACTGTTACTACTAAAACTACTAAAACTACTAAAACTACTGTTACTACTAAAACTACTAAAACTACTGTTACTACTAAAACTACTGTTACTACTAAAACTACTGTTACTACTAAAACTACTAAAACTACTGTTACTACTAAAACTACTAAAACTACTGTTACTACTAAAACTACTAAAACTACTGTTACTACTAAAACTACTAAAACTACTAAAACTACTGTTACTACTAAAACTACTAAAACTACTGTTACTACTAAAACTACTAAAACTACTGTTACTACTAAAACTACTGTTACTACTAAAACTACTGTTACTACTAAAACTACTAAAACTACTGTTACTACTAAAACTACTAAAACTACTAAAACTACTGTTACTACTAAAACTACTAAAACTACTAAAACTACTGTTACTACTAAAACTACTAAAACTACTGTTACAACTAAAACTACTAAAACTATTGTTACTACTAAAACTACTAAAACTACTGTTACTACTAAAACTACTAAAACTACTAAAACTACTGTTACTACTAAAACTACTAAAACTACTGTTACAACTAAAACTACTAAAACTACTAAAACTACTGTTACAACTAAAACTACTAAAACTACTAAAACTACTGTTACTACTAAAACTACTAAAACTACTAAAACTACTAAAACTACTAAAACTACTAAAACTACTAAAACTACTGTTACTACTAAAACTACTAAAACTACTGTTACTACTAAAACTACTAAAACTACTGTTACAACTAAAACTAATAAAACTACTAAAACTACTGTTACTACTAAAACTACTAAAACTACTAAAACTACTGTTACTACTAAAACTACTAAAACTACTGTTACTACTAAAACTACTAAAACTACTAAAACTACTGTTACAACTAAAACTACTAAAACTACTAAAACTACTGTTACTACTAAAACTACTAAAACTACTGTTACTACTAAAACTACTGTTACTACTAAAACTACTGTTACAACTAAAACTACTAAAACTACTAAAACTACTGTTACTACTAAAACTACTAAAACTACTGTTACTACTAAAACTACTAAAACTACTGTTACTACTAAAACTACTAAAACTACTAAAACTACTGTTACTACTAAAACTACTAAAACTACTAAAACTACTGTTACTACTAAAACTACTAAAACTACTGTTACAACTAAAACTACTAAAACTACTAAAACTACTAAAACTACTGTTACTACTAAAACTACTAAAACTACTAAAACTACTAAAACTACTGTTACTACTAAAACTACTGTTACTACTAAAACTACTAAAACTACTAAAACTACTAAAACTACTGTTACTACTAAAACTACTAAAACTACTGTTACAACTAAAACTACTAAAACTACTAAAACTACTAAAACTACTAAAACTACTAAAACTACTGTTACTACTAAAACTACTAAAACTACTAAAACTACTTGTAAATGATAGTAATTGTTTTGAGCTGCCATCTCAGCCTTCATGTTTCTTGTCTGCTGATTCCCCTTTTTATTTTCTCACTCAAGTGCCTGTAAAGGTCAGTGTATTACTGCCATCTAGTGGTCAGTTTTCTGGGGTATAAAAGGGAGGAGGCCACTGTTACCTGTAAGCTCTTCCTGTGGGTGTGTGCGCTCACCTGTGCGCGTCACCACCATCCTCCCTTTGTTCTCCCCTGGCTGGCTCAGTGTTTGTGCTGCTGGCTTTGTTTGAAGCAT
Organism: Scomber scombrus; assembly: GCF_963691925.1. NCBI lineage: Eukaryota > Metazoa > Chordata > Actinopteri > Scombriformes > Scombridae > Scomber > Scomber scombrus. The sequence continues at coordinate 874,477 of NC_084986.1, read as the reverse complement.
TTCCGTGGCTCGTTGAGTGAGTTTTCTTTGTTTAATTATTTGTAATTTTTGTGTTGGTGCAGGTTCCCTTATAGTTTGGTTTTGTTCTGTTATCAGGAGACAGTGACACACAGTATAGACGGCACCTTCCATCCTCCTATTAGCCCCTTGGTTTGTGGAACAAGGTGTGTATCTTAAGTTTGGGCCAGTACTTTATTTTGGTGTTTTGTTTTATTTTTTGTTTTGGGGTGATGCCGTTCACAATATATTTTTATTCCTTAAATAAGGTTTTAGTAATTTTGTAATGGGGTAATAAAATGTAGTTTTGTTTGTTTGCTTTTTTTTATAGTAATAAATTGGGTGCTTTTTGAATCTCTGTTGGGGAAGTTGTATGTGAAGTGCAAATGTGTTAAACTTTTTCTTATTGTTTTTTTTGTATATTCCCTCATAGTTTTCACGGTGCTACACCAAAGAAATAAACTCATGCACCCGTAAGGAACTCTCCGCCTCCTTTCTTGGGGAACCAAGGGCCGCTACAGTGAAAACTTGACCATCACGTCCGAGCCATCCTCGTCGTCCTTTGTCAGCAGCCGACACAGCCCACGCAGCCTGCACTTTGGCACACACGCAGTAAATGAACAGTAACCCATCTTCTAAAGGTACAGCCAAATGCAGTAAGAGACACTGGACTGAAATAATAAAGAAACGGGAGAAAGAAAGAAAATGGAGCAACGCACTGAATGTTGTTTTTGAGTTAAATGTCAAGAATAAACACGAAGTAGAAATTAAATGTTTCAAGGGTTTAAGAGTTAAATACACGGTAAAGGCCACAGTAGCCCATGTATTTTATCCGTGAATGATACACTTACAATGTCTCTTTACATGAAAATGTTGAAAGGGTAAAGAGCAATATAAGTTTTTATGCTCATAGCTGTTGCGTGTTCATTTGGCTATAAGTTATGATATTTTATTGTTAAATAATGTGTGAAGGCATCACCTTGTGAACTAAATGAACCACAGCCCAGTTATTTGAACACAAACCTTTAATACAACAAGCCTCATAAAATGTCACTCAAATCACAAAAGATGGACAACATTAATGGTCAATCATCCAGGTCCAGCTCCCGTGAAAGAACTTTAACAGATAGGGGTCGGGAGCTGCGAGAAGAGAGGGCTAAACAACATGAGAAAGACTTCATAAAAGCATACAGCTCTTGGAAACAAATAGCAAGAGACTCCAGAATAAAACTGAAGGGATTCTGCGCATTGGACGACCTTGACAATATTCAACAAAACATAAAAACTGAACATGAGACAGTGTGTGAATTCTATGAGCCTATCAGACGCAACTGCACCTCCACCCCAGAAATTACCAAGAAAATGGACGCCTGCATCTCCCTCACAATGGAGATCTGTGATCTCGTTTGTAAAAGAAAAGGAACTATTGAAAACATGTTTAATGATGAACTGGAGAAGGAGAGGGTAAGGGAGATATTAAATAAAAATGAACATGGCTCCATTTTTGGATACACCGACACAGAAACAGTAATCTCAAAGGCGTCCTCCAGTAAACAAACTGAAGCTGAAGCAGAACCCTCAGTAAAATCTGGATATGCGAAGGAAATGCAGAAAACAAAGACACCTTCGGTCCACTCCTCCCTCTCTATGGTTTCCAGCAAACGAGCCGAAGCTGAAGCAGAGCTTTTAGTAAAACTGGAGAAGTCAAAGGCAATGCAAAAAATACAAGTTCAACAAGTAAAATTGTGTCAAATGGAAAATGAATGGAAGCAGAGTGAAGCAAAAATGCTGGCAGAAATAAAGCAGAAGGAGGCTGAAATGCTTTTTAAACGAGAAGAGGAGAAGTTAAAGTTAAGACAGCTGGAAGCTGAAAACGAGGTGGAAGTAGCAGCAGCCCGGGTAAGAGCCTATAAAAATCTTGAAGGCAGTGTGAAGAATCAGGAAGAAGAGAGCGGGCCTGCTGAGATTCACTCTATGCATCAAAGGGTGGAGTCCAGCTATTCGCTAAACCCACGGGCTGCTCCATTTCATTCTCAGATCTCTCCTGAAACAACAAGTCAAGACACAGTCAGTTTAGCCCAAGCCATTGCAAGCTCTTTAAGTGTAAGCAGGCTGTCTCCCCCTGAATTGATAACATTCACTGGTGACCCCTTAAAATTTATTGACTGGAAGATCTCCTTCATGGCCCTTATTGACCAGAAGCCCCTCCCAGCCTGTGAAAAAATGCTCTATCTTAAACATTATCTCTCAGGAGAAGCACGCAAGGCTGTGGAGGGATTCTTTTACCGGAATTCTGAAGATGCTTATTATAGCGCCTTGGCATTGTTGCAGGAAAGATATGGAAATCCCTTTATCGTCCAAAAGGCCTTCCGCGATAGACTTTTGAAATGGCCCAAAATTAGTGGAAGCGACCCTCCAGCCCTTAGAGAATTTGCAGACTTCTTAAAGGGCTGTGCTGAGGCCATGCCCCATGTTAAGGGGCTAGACATCTTAAATGACTGTGAGGAAAATCATAAACTACTTAAGAAGTTACCAGATTGGATTGTGCACAGATGGAGTAGAATCGTTGTGGATGAGTTGGATGCATCTGGTGATTATCCAAGCTTTTCTCGTTTTACAGATTTTATACAAAAGGAAGCCCGAATAGCATGCAACCCCATTGCATCCCCATTCCTGATGAACTCCAAGGCTATGGACGACAGACTACCCAAAAGAGCAAGTACTCTAAATACAAGCGCCCAGTCTAATAACCCCCCTGCTGTGACCCACAAACCAACTTATTTTAAGTCAAAACCACCTTGCCCAGTGTGTGAGGACGAAATGCATGGAATAGCTAGGTGTCCTACCTTCGCAGAGAAATCCATGGAAGATAAAAGGACATTCATTCGAGAAAACCAACTTTGTTTTGGCTGTCTGTGGAAGGGACATGTCATAAAGGACTGCAAAAGGTGACACACATGTAGTACATGCGGCCGGCGTCATCCTACTTGCCTGCATGAAGAAAGGGGAACTGCATCTGTGGCAGCTTTGGAGCAAAATTCTACTTCCACAGAGGACAGCAGAAGTCAGGAAATCCACAATGTATTGTCCCATGTCGTGACTCAAAGTTCTTCCTCCACCTCTAATATTGTACCTGTATTTTTGTCATCAGTGAAAGAACCAAACAGAGAACTGCTCACTTATGCTTTACTTGACACTCAGAGCGACTCGACCTTTATTTTGGAGGATTGTCTCAAGGAACTTAATGTGAACGCGTCATCCGTTCAACTGAAGCTAAGCACAATGACAGCGGTCGACACTATCATATCAAGCAAGATTTCCCATGGGCTGCAAATTAGAGGAATTCATTCTGAAACCCACATTCAGCTACATAAGGCTTACTCCAGGAATTTTATCCCAGTGGACAGATCTCATATTCCAACTGCCAAGACAGCTCTGCAGTGGCCACACCTGAGACACCTAGCTGACAAACTTCCACCACTGCAAGACTGTGAAGTGGGGTTACTAATTGGGTATGATTGTCCATTAGCACTGGCCCCTCTGGAGGTCATCAGAGGTAATGGAAACGAACCCTTTGCACAGAGAACCGAGCTTGGGTGGAGTATAACAGGCTCATCTAATCCCCATCTCGACAGACTGGGAAACCAGAGCTTCGTGCACAGAATTGCAGCGAAGGAAATACCAACTCCATCAGTCACTGATGTTCTTAAAATTCTTGAGTCTGACTTTAATGAGAAGGGATATGAAGACAGGTATGTGTCACAAGATGATGTCCGCTTCATCCAACTCCTAAGCGACAACATAAAGCAGAGAGAAGACACACATTATGAGCTCCCCCTCCCCTTTAAGAGCAGTATTCCACCATCACTACCAAATAACAAAAGACTGGCCCTTGTCCGTCTGCAATCTTTGAGGAGGAAATTGAAGAACAATAAACAGTATCATGATCATTATAAAACCTTTATGGAAGAAACCATCAGCAGAGGAGACGCTGAACCAGTCCCCCCCCCTGCTGAGAGAGATACTGTGTGGTACATACCGCATCACGGTGTATACCACCCACAAAAACCAGACAAGTTAAGGGTGGTTTTTGATTGCTCAGCAAAGTTCCGTGGAGTCTCCCTCAATGATACTCTCCTGACCGGTCCAGACTTAATTAATTCACTGGTGGGAGTCCTCTGTCGCTTCCGGAAGGAAGCTGTGGCTGTTGTATGTGATATTGAAAGGATGTTTCATCAGTTTTTTGTTCCATCTAGAGTTCGAAACTATCTGAGGTTTTTGTGGTGGGAGCATGGAGATTTGGAAACAGAACCCCAAGAATACCAGATGGCCGTCCATCTTTTTGGTGCTGCCTCATCCCCTGGTTGTGCCAACTTCGGCCTTAAGTATTTAGCACAGCAATACAGATCTGTTCATCCTTCAGCCTCAGCCTTTATCGAGAAGAACTTTTATGTGGATGACGGCCTAACCAGTGTTTGTTCAATCAAGGAAGCTAAAGACTTGATTGTTGAAGCACAAAGGTTGTGCAAAAGAGGAGGTTTGCGCCTACATAAGTTCAACTCAAATAGGCAAGAGGTTCTCAGCTGTGTTGATCCCTCAGAAAGGGTGACAACTGCTAAATCCCATGATTTTGGCTTGGATGTGACATCAGTCGGATGTGCACTTGGCATTCAGTGGTCAATAGAAGATGACACCTTCAGTTTTAATATCAACTTAAGGGACCAACCTGCTACTCGCCGGGGTATTCTCTCAGTTATCGCCTCTTTGTACGACCCTCTAGGCTTTGTCGCCCCCTTTGCCTTGCTTGGGAAGTGCATTTTGCAGGAATTGTGTCGCACGGGCAAGGGATGGGATGAGCCCCTTTCTGAGGATGTACATTCACGGTGGGAGGAGTGGAAAGGTGGCCTCCAAAACCTGAAAGAAGTAAAGATATCCAGATGCTATCACCCACACAACTTTGGCAACATTGTAAGGACAGAACTGCACTACTTCTCGGACGCTAGTAATGTGGGTTATGGTGCATGTTCCTATGTACGGTACATTAATGACAGAAATGAAATACACTGCAGCCTTGTGATGGCCAAAGCAAGAGTGGCACCCATAAAAATCTTGAGCATTCCGAGGCTGGAGCTTTCAGCTGCTGTAATCTCTGCCAGAATGAGCGTCATGTTGAAAACTGAACTTGAAATGAAAATTGATGAGGAGTTCTTTTGGACAGACTCTCAAGTTGTGCTGGCATACATCAATAATGATGCTAGAAGATTTCATGTGTTTGTCGCAAATCGCCTGCAAGTGATTAAGGAAAAAACAGACCCTGGTCAGTGGCATTACGTTGAGACATCAGAGAATCCAGCTGACCATGCATCTAGAGGCCTACATGTCTCCAATATCTCCTCAACAAGCTGGATGTCAGGACCCAAATTCCTGTGGGAGCAAGAGGTGAAACCTAGACCAAACTACTCCACTGAACTTCTGGTCGGTGACCCTGAAGTTAGAGCAGTTCAAGTGAATGTAGCCACTACTAACATCAGTGACTCCAACAGTATGCTCGATGCTTTGAGCCGATTTTCATCTTGGTTAAAACTTCTCAAGGTTGTTGCAAGAATTAAAAGGCTGGCATCCAAGCGAAGACATGGTAATCATGTGACTGTGGAAGAACAAGAGAGAGCAGCTGATGTGGTTATTAAGCTTGCTCAGCAGCGAGCATTTTCCCAGGAGATGAAAACACTTGAAAGAGGAGGTAGTCTCCCTAGTTCCAGTCCTCTTTTCCGCCTTGATCCTATTGTGGATAAGGGCCTCTTTCGGGTGGGTGGGAGGCTAAAGCAATCATCCCTCAGTCAAGAACTAAAACATCCAATCATCCTTCCAAAGGGCTCTCATGTTACTCAGCTCATTTTGTCACATTACCATGACAGGATTTGCCATCAAGGCCGATGTCAAACTCAAATGGAGCTTAGAGCCAATGGATTTTGGCTTATTGGTGGGAGTAAATCTGTTGCCAGGCTGATATACAATTGTGTGAAGTGTAGGAAGCTTCGACGCCCAGTAGAGGAGCAACGTATGGCTGAGCTTCCAAGCGAACGAGTCGAGGTGTCAGCCCCCTTCACATATAGTGGTATGGATGTGTTTGGACCGTTCATTATCAAAAGGGCCCGCAAGGAACATAAGAGATATGGACTCATCTTTACCTGCCTCTCTTCCCGAGCTGTTCACATTGAAATGTTGGAAGATCTGTCGACAGACACATTTATGAATGCCTTAAGGTGTTTCATTAGCCTCAGAGGAGCTGTGCGCCAACTCCATTGTGATCATGGCACAAACTTTGTGGGAGCCAGGAACGAGCTCAGAGAAGCACTAAAGCAGTGTGATGTCACTCAACTTGAGGCTCAACTGGCGGATAAACAATGTGAGTTCATTTTCAATGCCCCCGCGGCAAGTCATGCTGGTGGTGTTTGGGAGCGCCAAATCCGGACTGTGAAGAATGTGTTGAACGCCACTCTTTCTCTCTGTCCTGGCAGACTTGATGATGCTTCACTTCGAACTCTGTTCTATGAAGCTATGGCCGTTGTTAACAGTCGCCCGCTGAATACAGATGGCATCAATGATCCCACATCACTAGAGCCCTTGACACCTAATCATCTAATCCTGATGAAGCCCAAAGTCGCTCTCCCACCCCCAGGGAAATTTGTGAAGGAAGACATGTATGCAGCAAAACGGTGGCGACGAGTGCAATATCTGATTGAACAGTTTTGGAGTCGCTGGAGGAAAGAATACCTTTTGAATATTTCTACAAGGCAAAAGTGGCATGTGCCTCGGCGTAACCTTAGAGTTAATGATGTTGTCATCATCAAGAATGATTTTCTTCCCAGAAATCAGTGGCAGTTGGGACGAGTGGTTGAACCCATTCAAGGGAGTGATGACCTAGTGCGTAAGGTCAAAGTGCAAGTGGGAGATCGGAAATCATCAGGGAAACTCACAATTGTCGAAAGACCCATTCAGAAGTTGGTGCTCTTGTTAGAGAATGAGCAACTTGGTGTTTGCTAGTGTTATGCCAATCTGTTAACATTTGTGGTTCAATACAGTGATGGCAAAGGTTATGAACCTGAACCCAAGGGAAATGTATTACTTGTTAAAAAGAAAAAAAAAAAATCATGTATGATTCATTGAGGACATATTTATCATAACATGATTGGTGGGAGTGTAAATGATAGTAATTGTTTTGAGCTGCCATCTCAGCCTTCATGTGTCTTGTCTGCTGATTCCCCTTTTTATTTTCTCACTCAAGTGCCTGTAAAGGTCAGTGTATTACTGCCATCTAGTGGTCAGTTTTCTGGGGTATAAAAGGGAGGAGGCCACTGTTACCTGTAAGCTCTTCCTGTGGGTGTGTGCGCTCACCTGTGCGCGTCACCACCATCCTCCCTTTGTTCTCCCCTGGCTGGCTCAGTGTTTGTGCTGCTGGCTTTGTTTGAAGCATTTCCGTGGCTCGTTGAGTGAGTTTTCTTTGTTTAATTATTTGTAATTTTTGTGTTGGTGCAGGTTCCCTTATAGTTTGGTTTTGTTCTGTTATCAGGAGACAGTGACACACAGTATAGACGGCACCTTCCATCCTCCTATTAGCCCCTTGGTTTGTGGAACAAGGTGTGTATCTTAAGTTTGGGCCAGTACTTTATTTTGGTGTTTTGTTTTATTTTTTGTTTTGGGGTGATGCCGTTCACAATATATTTTTATTCCTTAAATAAGGTTTTAGTAATTTTGTAATGGGGTAATAAAATGTAGTTTTGTTTGTTTGCTTTTTTTTATAGTAATAAATTGGGTGCTTTTTGAATCTCTGTTGGGGAAGTTGTATGTGAAGTGCAAATGTGTTAAACTTTTTCTTATTGTTTTTTTTGTATATTCCCTCATAGTTTTCACGGTGCTACACCAAAGAAATAAACTCATGCACCCGTAAGGAACTCTCCGCCTCCTTTCTTGGGGAACCAAGGGCCGCTACACTACTGTTACAACTAAAACTACTAAAACTACTAAAACTACTGTTACTACTAAAACTACTAAAACTACTAAAACTACTGTTACTACTAAAACTACTAAAACTACTGTTACAACTAAAACTACTGTTACTACTAAAACTACTAAAACTACTAAAACTACTGTTACTACTAAAACTACTGTTACTACTAAAACTACTAAAACTACTGTTACAACTAAAACTACTAAAACTACTAAAACTACTGTTACTACTAAAACTACTGTTACAACTAAAACTACTAAAACTACTAAAACTACTGTTACTACTAAAACTACTAAAACTACTAAAACTACTGTTACTACTAAAACTACTAAAACTACTGTTACAACTAAAACTACTAAAACTACTAAAACTACTGTTACTACTAAAACTACTAAAACTACTAAAACTACTGTTACTACTAAAACTACTAAAACTACTGTTACAACTAAAACTACTAAAACTACTAAAACTACTGTTACTACTAAAACTACTAAAACTACTAAAACTACTGTTACTACTAAAACTACTAAAACTACTGTTACTACTAAAACTACTAAAACTACTATCCCTGCCACTAAAAGTTAAGTGTACACACTGAACCAAGAAACTGAGCATGCTCAGTGACATCTGCACAGATAAAAGCAGACTCCCTTTGTTATCACTTTGAACCACAGATCACATCAGATTCTGCTTTATTCATTTATTTTCCAAACCGCTTATCCTCTCTAGAGGGTTGCGGAGGGGCTGAAGTCAATCCAAGCTGTCATTAGGCGAGAGGCGGTGTACACCCTGGATCCAGTCCATTGGAGGGCTAACATAGAGTAAACCGACAATCATTCATGCACATATTTACACCTACGTGCAATTTAGAGTCTCCGATTAACCTAACCTGCATGTTTGTGGTCAGTGGGGACAAGACCAAAAACCCAGACCAAAGCACCAACAACCTGGACCTCCTTTGGTTCCTTTGGAGCCAATTACGCCTCTTCTGTGCCGCAGTCTGGTTTAAATGAACAAGAAAAAAACAGCTCACACAAACATTTTATACTTTCAGTCTCCACCCAACACAGCAGCTACCACAAGAGTTCAATCTGTCACGTACACATTCATGTAAAGTCACATTTCACTGCCTGCAGAGATGCATATATGGTGTCATGTCTTCTTGTTCAGCTTCCTGTTTTTACATTCGGTTCCTCCTTCTAACATTCACTTCTTAAAATCATCATGTGAACTTTTCTGTTTCTTCCTTCCTAATAGATGAGGCACTCATTTAATTTCCACCAGACAAACTGCCTGAATTTAGTGAGACATCTGACTCAGAACAACAATGTGCTTACAGCATATAAAACATACATAAGGTCAAGAGGTCATCATGTTCTTTGAAGGCAGAATTGATCAGTTCAACACATTTCTACACTGGATTAATCATCATCATCTTTTTGTCTTACCTTCCACTTAAAAAAATGTTTTCTTCTTGTTCCTTCAGTTAAATGTTCTGTTCTCTGTGCAGAATAATGTAAGTTTGTTTTCACACTCATCTCAAAGTGGAAAGTTTCTCTAAAAAACCCAACTACACAAGAACTTTTCACTTTCAGTCTCCACCCAGTGGTGTGCACAAGGGGGGGGGGCGGTCGCTCCCCCTCGTGGCCGATTGTTGAAAACGCACGCTAAGGTGCCCTTGTGGTGCCCTCTTCAGTGGTGAGAACGCGCCACACGAACATTTGAACAGCTCACACAAACATTTTATACTTTCAGTCTCCACAAACAGCAGCTACCACAAGAGTTCAATCCATCACGTACACGTTGGTGTAAAGTCACATTTGTCTACAGACATGTTTCACACCCATATATGGTTTCATGACTTCCTGTTCACTTCCTCTTTCTAACTGTCACTTCTGAAGAAAAGATTATTTGCTGCGTTTTATTACTGCATCATAAAATATTTCAAAAACCCATTTAAAAGAGAAACTGAAGTTAAAATTACTTTATAAAAGTAACATTTTCTTTATAATTTAATCAATCTGTCAAAAAAAATCGTGTTTAAAACATTTTAAAGCATAAAATTCAGATTATTGGATATGAAACTTTTTAAGAATACAGTTAAGAAATGAACATAAGTCATCAGTATAACTTCCATCTGTACTGTTATCAGATCATTTTAACAGCTGCTGACACAAACATGATGAAACTGTTGGTTACGTTACCTTTAGATGCTGAAAATCATCTGAATCAAGCTGATGAGTGAAGGTGAAATGAATCAGCAGCTTCAAGCAGGAAACCAAGCAAAAGAGGAACAAACATGTGACAGTGGGAGGTTTTTTTATATTTATTTAACCAGGGAGTTTTATTCATACAAACATCATGACACCAAGATCATTACACTGTTATAAAGGAACAGCTGCATACAGAAAAAGACAAATAAAAAATTAAGTTAAAAGTGAATGAATTAAAAAGACTAGGGTTTATTCTTTAAATCATATTTTTCTATAATTCTAAATAGTTACACTGCAGTTTTATTTTTCATGAGTTTCAGATCTTTAATATAAGAGAGAAACTCATCATGAAACATTAAACCTTCATATGTTTGGACATCAGAATACATACAATGGAAAAATAAATGATCAGTAGTTTCATCACAAAACACACAATTACTTAACCAGTCACTGGATGGATATACACCATTTAATATTTTAAAAAGGATTTCTTTTGTTTTTGGAGGTATGAGGAATTTTAAACATCTGGTTCATAACATGTGAATACTTTCATTGGAAAATAATTCTTCAAGACACTGATGGGCCAGATGTAATTAAACATATTTCTAATTGATAAATTTGATTTCACTAATATCACACCCTCCCACTAAAAGTCGTGTTAAATGAGGGCTGATAGTAGAATTTATTACAATTTATTTAATGAAAAACAAAAAAGAGATGGGAATAGCTTTTGTTACAGATTTAAATATGTTATTATGATTACATATTAAATTATATTTAAGACAGAAATTCTCATATGATAAGATGCAGCCATTGCTATCTACTAGATGAATCACTGACCAAATACCTTTCTCCATCCAATCACTGTTAAACAGGGGGTCAGCTCTATGTTCCCACAGGATTAGGGTTATATTTTACAACTATTTTACAAAAAGACGGCCCAATCAGGACAGCGTTGTGCCCGCCCCAGTGCTTAATTTGTAAATTATTGCTCATGAGGGACTTTCACTCGTAGCCTTAGAGACGTACACATGTCATCTCTGTCTGTGGCTGTGGGAACATAGAGCTGTGGGAACATAGACACGCTCCCTTATACAGTCTCCTGAGATTAAAACCTCTTTTTTTTAAGGAGACCTGCCAAGACATCTCTCCATTACTAGGTTACTAAAATTATACAATATATTTTAACAGATGAGAATTTTAAGTTTGGTAAGTAAAGTCTGTTGATTCACAAACAGGCTCATATTCATCTGTGTTCATCTTTAACCGTCACTGCAGTAAAATATTACATGAAGAAAACAACCAGCAGCTGTCTGGATAGAACTGAGTGAAATAAACTGAATAAGACAGGCTGTTGTTATAGCACTGCCTGTGTAGTTATTACTGTGTGTAATAAATACAGTTTATAATAAATATTGTGTATAATAAAATCAGTCTAACCCCCATCGATTAAAACAGACTTAAAACTATTGTTTAATTTATAGTTGTCTACATTAGACATAAGAAAGTTACAGTTGTAGTTAAATTATGTAAAAGAAAATGTATTGTTGCAGTTTCACTAAAAGTCCAGAGGATGGCGGTAAACACCTGTAGAATGAGCCTGTTCTTACAGTAGATGGTACAGAGAGAAGGGGGGGCAGTACATGGCAGAGAGAAATTATTATTATTGCTAGCAGAAATTTATGGGCATGTTTTTTATTTTTCTGTTTGAGAAGTTAAGCCAGTAATAAACTGATAAAAGGTTATAAAATTGCTGTAAAGTCTTCATACTAATCTGAATAATAGAAATAATTTGACATAAATTAACTTGTACGGTATGCAGGTTGTTTTTTATGGTTGTTTCTGAGAGAGGAGACAGAAGATCTTCATCATCATCATCACCACTGCTGTCTGTGTGAGAGAGTCTGAGCCAAAACATTTAATATTTGAAAAGCTCTAACAAAAAAAAAAGGTATCCATTTCAATTGGTCTGTTTTATTTTATTGTTATATTTGATCATATCTAAGTTAACACACAAGGGGAAATCTTGATTATTTTTCTTCTGTGTATGGAATTGAATTTGTGTCTTACTTATAATCCTTCCTAAAGGGCCTATACGTGAGATATTTCTGCACTATTTACAGCCTATTTACTGTAGTGGTTACATGTTATTTGTTATAATCCTCAGAATTGTTTTAATATCCAGATTAGGTTCTTTGTTATATCCTGAAACAATAAAATGTGCTGTTGGGATTTAAGTTTGTTAGTAAGAAAAAGAAGGTTTGTGTTTTCAATCTTTACATCTATCTTTAAATATTTAAACTGTGGCAGAAGTTTAACAGTTAAACTCAAGGATTTAAAACAAAAAATCAATATTTATACCAGCAAGCATCAAACAGGTATTTTAAACAGCCAATCAGCATGAAGAAACATTTGAGCTGTAGTCAAACAGTGATACAACACAATGATCAAAGTGATGGTGTTCATCAGACATTTACAGATTTCTCTGGTAGGATTCTCACCTGCTGAACTCACTTCAGGTCAACTTACAGACACTTTCCACCTTCATGTGTAGAGGAAACACTGGGAGAGAAGAAGCTGCTCATTCTCCCTCGTCAGTCCTGCTGTCTGTGTTGATCTGAGGACGCTGTCACATCCTCATAACTTCACGTTTTTTTGTTAGTTTTTTACATTTTTTAAATTTTTATTTTTTTTAACAAAACTTTATTGAAATTTACATGTACAAAAAGATCAGTCATTCCAGTTCACAGTTTGTGCAATAGCAACAGCATGGTTTACAGTCATGTGAAGGCATAATAAGGGTCAAAAACAGTAATAATTAATGAAAGACAAAAGAAAGAAAGAAAAAAAGAAAGAAAGAGAAAAAAAACCCTGGTGTGACAGACTTCATAATCTTCCGTATAAATTGAAAATTGCATTTGTGACAGTTTATTGGTTGACTCATAACTTCACAGTCCAAGTCTAAACAACATCAGAGTGACGTGAAAACCAGTCTAACCAGTCAGTGTCAGAGAAATCACACATCACATGTAGTTCTGCTATCTGTCCACTAGATGGTGCTAATGAGCCATGTGACCATCTGAAGAGCCTGAAATCTTCTATGAGGCCTTTTAATGTTTCTGTGTATGATCTAAGGAAGTCGTCACACCCTTATAACTTCAGAGTCCGTGTTAATTGAAAGTAATTTTGCTGCATTAATGAAAAATTGCTATAATCTGAACTGAATTATGATTCTAAAATAGTAAACAGACCGTTTACACTGTAGTAAACTACACGATATCCCACAATGCATTTCGTTCCTACCCGAGCTGAAATCAACAGGTTGAAGCTGATTTCATTTTAGCTCTAACTCTGTAAATAAACCACTTTATCAACATTTCTAAACTTTTTAGGCGAGAAAGTTTCCCTTAAGATCCACAACGTGACGCTAATCTGTCCAAATAACACCTGTTTAAAGTTTTGTTCCCGCGAATTCGGAGCCACTCAAGTTAACCGTAGCGAGTAACGCACTTCCGGTATTTTTCACAAAATAAAACACCCGTTGCCTTTTATTATTAAGAAAACCATAACGATAGAATTGGTGCTTTTATTTTGAGAACAGGAAGCGAACATACCCTCGCTGTAGCTACCTTTTTTTCTCTGTATCCAAGTTTTTATTTTTTTGTATACATATTTTATTGATGTATAGGAAACATTACAAAGAGACAATAGAACAATACAAACACACAGTCGTTAATATATAACAACATAGCAGCCAGTAGGAGTTTCACTTATAAAATATAAAGCAAAGTACATAACACAGAGTTTTAGCAGCTTATTATTATTTGAATCACTAATAGTTTTCATATATTGTTTGGTTTCCTTTTCAAATGCATAAATGAAGGCTTTGTGTTGCTAAATTTAGCCTCACGAATCGCTGTAGCTAACTTGAAACCACCGAGATGGTGATCTGTGACGTTTGTATTTTGGGTTTTTTCAGAAGTTACGTTGCATCTTGGGTAATGTGAGTGTGAGTAGTCAGCTCTTGATGCATACTCAGCATTTCTGCTGAATCTAGTAAACCATCCGGGAACTTCTTGCATACTCTAAATCGCATACTACGCAGTTGAAACACACTACATACTTCAAATGGCGTCAGAGTTAGTACGAGTAGTAGGACAGTATGCCGTTTCTAATCTTGCTGCATTAATGAAAAATTGCTATAATCTGAACTGAATTATGATTCTAAGATTAAAGTTGCTCACAGGTGGATCAAAGCTGTGACCTGCTGTTTGTTAGTCAGAGTTGAACCTGAGATATCATGACTCAGAGAAAAACATCAGCATGATCAGGTTTTCACATGTTGACTTTAAATTCCACAGTAAGGACTTTAACCTCTGACACGTTTATATGAAAGGAAGCTGGAGGAGACAAGGTGTTGTTTTATATACTGTTTGTTTGTGTTTGGGAGACAAAGGTTTTGAATTGTGAATGAAACCTGAAGATTTGAGGTGACTACAAACAGAGAAAGAGAGCAGTTTATCAGAAGGATACTCTCTGCAGTCTTGTGGTTCTCACTTAGATGGTATTAATAATTCAGCCTGATGGAAGAGGATCAAACAGTCTGTGAAGAGGATGTGAGGGATCTTTCACAATGCTCAGTGTATTATGCAGGGATCAGCTGTGATAGAGGTCCTGGATGGAGAGTAGGGGGATGCCTAGGATCTTCTCGGTTCATCTGACTTCTCTCTGCAGGGATTTGGTGTCACTGATATTGCAGCTGGAGAACCAAGCAGAGATACAATATGTCATCACACTCTCAACAGTGGCTCTGTAGAATGTTTTGAGAACGCTAGTTTGTTTTAGTTTCCTGAGAAAGTGCAATCTCTGCTGGGCACGTTTGACAATCTTGGTGGTTTTCATCAACCAGGTGAGACGGCCTGAGATCTGCACTCCAAGGAACTTGATGTTCTGCATTATTACGACCCTGAGATTGTTTAGGGCTGAAGCTTTGTTAATCAGTGAAATCACCTGTTGAAGTGTTTGGTTGGAAGGAAAACCTGCATACACATGGCTCTCCATGGCACATGGTTCACCACCCCTGGTTTA
Source organism: Scomber scombrus (assembly GCF_963691925.1). NCBI lineage: Eukaryota > Metazoa > Chordata > Actinopteri > Scombriformes > Scombridae > Scomber > Scomber scombrus. The sequence goes on along the minus strand of NC_084986.1, from coordinate 859,171 downwards.
GGGGATGAGGGAATAACAATTGAGATAACCCGAGAGAAAAACAAATGGATGACCAAAATATAAAAACAATGCTAATAATTTATTGACAATTAAGAAAAGGGAATTTATAACTCACTCCCAATTAACAAAAAGCAAGCATCACCAAGAAACAAACACAAGAAGCTGATTTAGTTGTTCACTGAAAAGTGAAAAGTTATCCATTATCGAGAAATCACTGTCTGAACATGAGCATAAACACACAAACAGCTTTCACACTGTCAGACAGCCCATTGGCACTGGTTGGATACTGGAACTGACGACAAACTGGTCACAGCTGTGACAATCACCTGCAGGAGGAAGAGGGCAGCACCTGGTGGAGCAGAGAAACCACACACACTGTAGCACGTAACATCCACAGACTGCGAGCCCCTTAAACCAGGGGTGTCCAAACTATTCCACAAAGGGTCATGTGGCTGCAGTTTTTCATTCCAACCAAGCAGGAGCACACCAGACTTGACTCATGTAATCAGCTGATTTCAGTCTTCAGACAGATGATTGGTCGAATCATGGGCTTTTGATTGGTTGGAACAAAAACCTGCAGCCACGTGGCCCTTTGTGGAGTAGTTTGGACATGCCTGCCTTAAACATTGAGCACCAGATTTTTTTCCTTACACCAGCCCACTAGGTGTTTAACTTCGTCCCTATTGTGGGGAGTTTCATCTTCTCCGCTGATGAGTCCTACTGCTGTGGTATCATCCACACATTTGATTATCTTGTTTCCTCTGGATGTGGCTGCACAGTCATGTGTTAAAACAACACTGGGCTGAGCACACAGCTTTGAGGGGTTCTGGTGCTCAGTGTGATGGTGTTTGAGGTTCTATTGTCTTTTGGTGAGGAAATCCAGAATCCAGCAATGGATGGTGATATTGAGACCAAGCAGAGAACGTTTTCCCACTAGTCTCTGTGGGATGATGGTATTAAATGCTGAACTGAAGTCAGTGTACAGCATTCTGGTGTAAGTGTCAGTACTGTGTGCATTGTTGTTGATATTGCATCTTCTGTAGAACAGTTGGTGCGATAAGCGAAATGTAGTAGGTCCAGTGTTTTATAATAGAAGCTTTTAGCTTTTTGAGAGATAAACCAGCAGAGTGGCACTAAACATGATGGTAGTATTGCACCAGATGATGGAATAAATGTTAGTGGTACACTGCCTAGCCTTAAGGTAGTAGAATACTACTACTAATAAGTCTAAGTAAGGCAAACACAGATTGTTATATAAACACAAATATCTATACTATATTAATCATCCTCAGACAAAATCAAAACAGGACTTCAGAGTTTGTGTCTACGTGTTTGTCCAAAAACTTTAGCCAGATGTTTCAGTACAGGTTTACTCAGTCCTGTTTCTTGAGTAAACATATTCGATTTTTGCCTGACAGAATTTTCTTTTGTTTTTTTTCTTAAATGCAAATTAGTGATCAACAATGACAATGTTAAATAAAGGACTGTGAAAAAACTGATATGAAAAACATATGTAAGATCTATAAAGAAAAAAAGCAATGACCATGAAAAAAAAGTGATGTACTCTGAATGAGTAGTGAATTAATATTTTTATTCAAGTATAAAACAGCCAAAGCTGCCCATCAAACATGGACTTCATCACATAGAAACATACGTTGATGTTAATGATTGAATTCTCGTCCACCATCAACATTTAAACACAGGTTCACGAGCAAGGACCACACCACCAGTGAGATACGTTTGACAAATGTATTAACAAGATTTTAATTAATCGTTTGTGCTCTTGATGCGGTGTGGGGAGGCCGCAGAACAGCAGTGAGTTTTAAATGCTCCATTATTAAAGATCTGAACCAAACACGTCATCGTGGTGAATTCCTCCAAAGCTATACGACAAATTTTCATTTTGTGTAAAACCCAAAAAGAAAGAAAGAAAAATGACACAGACATTATGAAAAGTGTTAAAATATTTATTAAGAATCACTGAAAATATTCTTATACAACAGTTCAAGGTTGTGAAAAGTATTATTTAAGTATTTATACACAAAAAATGTGAATGTAAGCGTTTGTGTGGGGTGTGTGGATGGGGGGGGGGTGATGACATCATAGAGGATGGCACAATCAATCAATCTCAATCATTCAATCTTTGTTTATATAGCGCCAAATCACAACAAATATCATTTCAAAGCACTTTAAGCATAGAGCAGGTCTAAACCGAACTCTTCAGGTTTAATTTTAAAGAGAAAAAAAAAACTCCCTTTTAACAGGAAGAAACCTTAGAACCAGACTCATAGTGGGAGAACATCTGCCTCGACAACACAAAGAAACAAAAAGAAGTAAAAGAAAAACAAAAACAACGGATATACACAAAAATCAACAAATACATTCAAAACTTTATAAACTCTAATAATAAGAAGAAAAATGGTCATACACCCTTAACATCACCTGTACATTTCTAAACCTAACTCTAACCTTCATCTGAAAACCAAGTCTGAAGCCTCAAACACTTTAAAATTGTGAGGATCGACCAAAATGTCACAACACAGAAATGTCCCCATAATGCTGGTTTTCAACAGACTTTGGTCCCCTCAAAGATAGAAAGACAAGAACACACACACACTAACACACACCAGGCTGTCACCTGGTCTGTGGCTCCATCTAGTGGAGACTCGTCCACACTACAGTCTGTTTAATTTAGATTAGTTATGAGAACATTTGGTGGCTGAAACAGTTTAAGCCACCAAATGATGATAAATTGATAAATTGATTAGTTTCCAACAATGAAATGAATCTATTCTGATAATTGATTGATCGTTTTGAGAAGAGCATTTCAAAATTTTCTGATTCAGCTTCTTAAATGTGAATTAAGTAAATTATCTCAATACTTCTTCCATCACTGACCAAATATATAATGAGTTTGTCCTCAACAACTACTTTTTCTTATTTCACCACCCCGTCTGTAAAATATCCTAAAAATGTCCAGTTACATACCCACAAATGACTCAGAACAGTTCTAGGAGATTTTAAAAAATTAAAAAAAAACCATCTAAAATAAAGTTTACATGACACTGAAGATATTAATGTGTTAATATACGGAAAAATGCTATTCACCACTTCGAGGGAAACTGTTTGTTAAAGTGGCTCTGAGTTCAAAATGGAGATTTAATTATTAGAAACTAAATTAAAGACTTGTACCATTGTAAAACATCACAAAATGAGAAATATATCTAAAATCTCAAAATATGTTTGCAGGAGAAATTTTTTTTCATAAATGTTCTAATTAGATAAATACACAAATAATGTAATAAAAGTAGAAGTAGAATAACATTAGACATCAATTACAGCAAAGAGAAAAACATTATGTAAAAAACAACTGATGTACTCTGAATAAGAAAAACTAAAGGAAAGCAGCCCATACATGTTATTATATACATACATGTCAGACACATGACATCACATAGAAACATACGTTGATGTTAATGATTGAACACAAACTGAGCTGATGTCAAACAGACTGGGATGTCTGGTTGACATTTTCAGAAAAAACTTCACTTTAAGATCCTGATAAAATGGAATAACTAACAGCCACTAACAGCTGCTAGATGCTGCTCCAAGAAAACTTTACTGAAGTGAATATCAGAGTCAACACAGTTTTTACACATCAATTCAGTCCAGAGGAGATCATTTCACTACTTCTAATAGAAACTATATTCTGACATTAAAGCACAGTCAGTGATCCAAATGAAACCAGAGTGAAACCTCGTCCACCATCAACACTTAAACACAGGAAGCTGCTGTCACTTCCTGTTTCTATTGTTCACTGGTGAACAGAGTGAACAGTGATTTCAGCAGCTGTCTTCAGTCAGCAGTCTGAATCTCCCTCAGACAGAGGACACAGAGACACTGAACAACCAGACCACCATGACTGACACCCAAACCCAGCATACAGAGGTTCATTGAATGTGGTGTAGAAGGTGTGGAGGTGGATCAGTGTGTCAGAGGAGACTCTGTAGAAGGACAGAGTGCCAGCAGGACAGTCCACATACACTGCTACTCTGTGAGAGACAGAGGATGAGGAGGAGGAGGAGGAGGAGGAGGAGGAGGAGGAGGGGATGGATGTTTCTTTCTTATTGTGACGGACAGAGTAACCCTGAGCATCAGAGCATGTCAGACTCCAGGACTGATCGTTCCATCCAAACTTGCAGTTATCCCCGTCTCCTTTCCTGCTGATTCCTCTGTAACTCACTGATATATCAACCTCTCCTCTCCACTCGACCTCCCAGTAACAGCGACCAGTCAGACCATTACTACACAGCAGCTGAGGCCAGTGGTCAAATCTGTCTGCATGATCAGGATATGACTGATCCTCCTCCACACGTGTCACCTTCCTGTTGTTGTCAGACAGTTTGAGTCTTCTGTGTACTGTGTTTGTGTCCAGTGTGAGTTCACAGTAATCTGATGAAGAGAAGAAGAAACAACACAGCAGCAGTTTATCATCTGACACACCTGATGGATTTATTCTCTGTTTAACTTCTGATCTGTTGTTCATTTCTATAAAGTTTCATGATGACACATTTTGTCAGTAATGTTTTAATGAATAAATACCACAAAGACCAACTTTGTATTTAAAGAGAAACTGACTGTGTGCTGTTTAGTTGTCATGAATCAAATTCAATCCACACTTACACTTCTTCAGACCAGGTTTTAACCTGTGCTCTCCACCATGGTCCACCCTGGAGGAAGAAACACAGTCACAATGATTTTCTATCCAACATGAGTCCTAACTGCTGTTCAACATGAAGCAGTGTTCCTCAGTTTGTCAGAGTGACACAGAAACAGGCTGAAACTCATCTGTCTCAACTGTCTGCTGGATTCTTTCACTGAAGTCTGAGAGGAAAAGACCTGAAGAAGAAGATGTGATGAACAAATATGTCCTCCCACATGATAAATCACTATATTAAATATTGATCTCTGCATGTTGTCCTGAGGATAGAGCCAGTCATCACTTCAATATCAAAAGGAGCATTTTTTAAATTTATATGAAACAAGTTAGAACGTTTTTTTGAACATCACTGCACAACGACAGTAACTTCTTAATATACAAACATTTTGTAATGTGTAATTTACAAACTCCAGCTCGAGGCTCTGAGGGAGGAGCGTGTCATACAGAAAATCTGTGATTTGGGGCTGAATGAATGAGACTGATTTGAATTCAATACAATAATTTAAAAAAAGGAGATTTCAAGATGAAGATTAAAGAGTCTTTATCAAGTTAGAGAATAAATTAACTTTTAAGGCAGCAAAACATTTTACTGTAATTAGTGAGGCTCATTTTGCTCTTGTGATCTGTGCTTCCCATTAAGACAGTCTCAGTCAAGCTTTCACAGTCAATCCAGAAACAAGCTTAAGCCACCACCAGTTCTTCGTCATTTTGCCTCAGATTTTCACAACAGATAAATTGTACTTCCCACCTAATTGCATGATTGCATTAACAGAAACTCAAACAAATGGAGAAATTTCGATCTGGATGAAGTTTTCAGCTCTCCCCTCCTCAGCTGCCTCTCTACAGTCCGTTTCTATCGACCATGCTGAACTCACGGTGTATCCACTTCTCTATAAGGCTGCCTTTACATCCACAAATGGACCCCAATATCAGCAACTGAACTGCTGCCCACTTCCAGTGATTCCTGTACAGGAATGCAGTCCCTTCAACTGTAGCTACATTAAAGTTGGACTGTTTCATTATTTACTCAGCAGCATAACAGTCACCAAGCCTCTCAGGCTTCTTTGTCAAAGATCCCCGCATATATTGGCAAGTGTGATGTCACAGAGCCTTGTTGCCCGCACAGCCTGGTGGGTGGTGATCGCATTTTCTGGCAGCCTCAAGTTCCTGACTCTACACAAATTATGTGTCCTAACGTCCTTTTGTATATATAATTATATATAATTAATCTAATATCATCTCAGTAAGGCATTTGCTCCGGGTTGCAAGTTTAAAAATATTCACAGTTGGGGCTGATTTCAGTTCTGCTGGTAGTTTGTTCCAGTTGTGTGCAGCATAACAGCTAAAAGCTGCTTCACCATGTTTAGTCTGAACTCTGGGCTCCACTATCTGACCTGAGTCAGTAGATCTCAGAGCTCTACTGGGTTTATATTCTACTAACATGTCATTCATGTATTCTGGACCTAAACCATTCAGTGATTTGTAGACCAGTAGCAGAATTTTAACATCTATTCTATAGCTGACTGGGAGCCAGTGTAAAGACTTTAGAACTGGAGTAATGTGCTCTGAACTCTTTGTTCTGGTTAAAACTCGAGCTGCAGCGTTCTGAATGAGCTGCAGTTGTTTAATGCTTTTTTGTGGGAGTCCAGTCAGAAGACCGTTACAGTAGTCGAGTCTACTGGAGATGAAAGCATGAATCAACTTCTCCTGGTCTGTTTGAGACATAAAACCCTTCACTCTGGATATGTTCTTAAGCTGATAGAAGGCTGTTTTGGTGATTGATTTGATATGACTGCTGAAGGTCAGATCTGAGTCTATCAGAACGCCAAGGTTTCGGACTTGGTCGCTAGTTTTTAGAGAGAGTGACTCCAGATGTTTACTGACAGCAATCCTCTTCTCTTTATTGCCAAAAACAATTACCTCCGTTTTGTCCTGATTTAATTGAAGGAAATTTTGGTTCATCCAATGTGTTACTTGCTCTAAACAGTGACACAATGACTGTATTGGACTGTAGTCATCCGGGGACAGTGCTAGGTATATCTGTGTGTCATCTGCATAACTGTGATAGTCTACATTAGAGTTCTGCAGAATTTGACCCAAAGGCAGCATATATAGACTGAACAGAAGGGGTCCAAGAACTGACCCCTGAGGAACTCCACATGTCATAGCCACTCGATTGGATTCATAACTTCCAATTGTCACAAAATAACTCTTCCAAGTAGGACCTGAACCATTCTAGGACTGTTCCACTGAGTCCTGCCCAAGTTTACAACCTGTTCAACAGTATACTGTGATCCACAGTGTCAAACGCAGCACTGAGATCCAACAGGACCAGAACTGACACCTTGCCTGAGTCAACGTTTAACCTTATGTCATTTAACACTCTAATAAGAGCTGTTTCTGTACTGTGGTGAGGTCGGTAGCCTGATTGAAATTTGTCAAAAAGGCCACTGGAGTTCAAGAAATTGCTGAGTTGATTAAAATCCACTTTCTCAATGATCTTGGCTATAAAAGGAAGATTTGAGATAGGTCTGTAGTTGGTTAACATGGAAGCATCCAGCGGCTTAATGGCAGCTACTTTTAGGGGTTTAGGAAACGTGCCTGATTGAAGTGAGCTATTTATTATTTGTCGCAAATCTGTTTGGACAGAGTTCACAATAGTTTTTAAAAAGTCTGATGGCATTGTGTCAAGACAGCATGTCGATGGTTTTAGATGCTGAACTGTTTCCTCTATGGTTTTTTGGTCAACTGTTTTAAATTCTGACATCGCAGTTGAGTTATTCCTGGGAAGTCTTAGGTATTGCATCTTTTTATTGTTTTGTTGATTTGTGTTGATATTTAACCTTATGGACTGGATTTTTTCACTGAAAAAGCAGTTACAGTTGATTGTATTTGTAACTAGTGTAGTGTAAAATTTGGTGATAATTACTAACAATGAGCAATGTTGTATCTGCTAAAAGGGTACTTGATTGTTGACTATTATTTGCTGAAGATGTTCAAATTTGAAGGCATTATGTTAAACGAAGGTGTATGTGATTCTGCATTTAGTGAGTGAATAAGTACCTTATAATCAGACAAGCATGAAAACCACAATATATGTGATTATATATACCATACTTTCATATTATTATTATTATTGGTATTAGTACTATAGAAAAGAATGCAGTAATAACAGTAAATGGGTAATATTGAACCTAAAGACATCTGTGATAAACATTGCCCACACAGCTAATACCAGCTATGGAGGATAGGGGGAAGCACCCAGTAAGTGGCAAACTACTGAACTTGAAGCTGTGAATGATGTAATCCAGAATCCCCCTAGAGCAAAACACCTGCTAGCACAGAAACGGAAGGAATAGCCATAAAAGGTGTTTTAGGGCGTCTTTAGGATAGGCGCCAAGAACCTGAGTTCAAGTTGAGGTGAAAGAGGGGGCGAAGAACGTGGGTGCATGTTGGGGGCAGAAAGAAGCGGATTGGTTGAAACTCACTCCACCGAGGGAGAGGGTCTAAATTTTTCTGCAAGGGTCAGCAATATAGACAGTATAAAAGAAGCCCCAAGTTGAGGCCCTTTGTGTCATATATGCATAGATTCTGTCTGTGTATGCTGGCTCCGGGTTTTTCTGTCGACAATAAAACTCTGCATTCAGCTGGACGACTCCTGGTGACTTTTTGATTTAGTCTTTTTTGGAACTTCAGACATTCTCCGAAGACAAAGTACTCAGAATGATTTAGATACTACACTAGACGTAGATGTCGCTAATGGGTAGCTAATGTCACTTCCATAAAGTCTAATGTTATGTGCATCCATTTCAAGTTTTCTCACAACTAACCTAAAGTCACTTCAGCATTGTTCCCCTTCACACTCACTGGCAACTAACATCACATGAGTAACATCTATTGTCATGTGCACCGGGTTGCAATTTACTATGACAACTTATCTAACGCCACTTAAGTATTGCCTTTCATTACATGTGCAGGGTTGCAAGTTACCTAATAGTTATATAATTGATCTAAAGTCACTTCAGTAACATCTCTCCTGACATGCAAGTTACCAGTACAGCTAACCTAACATCACTTCAAAATCATCAGCCATTACAAGCATTCTAAGCAGGGGAACCTGTCAGATGACACTGTCTCTCTCTTAACCCAAACCGGTCAACGCAGATGGCTGCTCACCTAGAGTCAGGTTCTGTTGAAGGTTTCCCCCTGTAAAAGGAGAGTTTCTCCTTGTCTTCATTGCCATGTGCTGCTCATGGGGGAATGTTGAGTAAATTAAAAGGATGATCTTGACCTGCTCTATATGAAAGTGTAATGAGATAACTTAAGCTGCAATTTGGCGATGTATTAAAAAAAACTGTGTTGACTTAACATAAGAACGAATTACAGTACAACATACACAGGGCCGGCCCAAGCCTCCATGGGGCCCTAAGCAAAATTAGATTTTGGGGCCCTCTATTACTGCCAATAATAATGATTATTGATCATTCACTCACTACTATAAACATATTCTACTTATTCTACTCTGTCATTACGAATACACGAAATGTGAGAACTTTTTGTTGTAGTTAGATTGTAATCCACAGTGATTAAGGCCATGGAAGTAGACACCAGATTTGCAAATTTACAGAAAAATCTTTCAATTAATATTTGGCAAAGTCAGCAACTCCCCCTACTGGCCACACAGAGAATCAATACATAAAACCTCAAAGAGCAGCCCGGCTTGTATTACCCATCTATGGTTTTTAATCTGAAATAGTAGCAAATTCAGCTACAAGGGCAGCCTGGGGGTTGATTTACACTTAATATTCAAAGTGATATAGTACTAAGTGGGATACCGAATGTCATCTAGGGCAACTAAAAGTAACAAAATAAGCCAATCATTTACTGTAAACACAATCTGCTTTATTATTTTTTGTTTTAAATGAACTGCAACAGCAAATGTACAAAAACAGACAGTATTAAATAAAATACATTTTTAAAATATCAGACAAACACTTAAAGAATGATGTAAATCAACAGAGGCACCTGAAACAAGGAAACACAAATGGTTTATAAATAAAATATAAAGTAGTCTGACAGGAAAGAGGGACACTCAGCTGGGTCTACTGGTGGAGCTGCTGATCCCTGCTGCAAACTGGACGCTGAAGAAGTAGATGAAACATCAACATGACCAAAGATGAAGGACCTATAGGGAAATTAAATTAATATTTTGGACAAAATTATTCATCTCAGAATATTCTGCAGTACACTGAGCAATTATAAACGCTGTTTTATTGTTAACTTACCAGGTACAGCTGAGGTTGCAAAAGACACAGAAGGCACAGTGGATGGAGCAGAGGATAGAGATAGACCTGAGATGAAAAACAACAACAACAACAAAAGCTAGCCATGTTTTAGTCATATTACACTTGAAAATTATGCAACTTATTTTCTAAATAAAAAAGTACAGCTATAGCTTGTAATAAGAAAACAAACTGTCAGTGGAACAACTGAAAATTGCTTGAGAAGTTTTGAAATAATATGCATTTGTCTAAAAACATGTCCCTTGTCATATGATTATATCTTATATTATTACATGTTAATGATATAATTTGACTAGAAATTAAATATATATGGTTTTTCGATCATCTGATTCATCAGCCTTGGCTGCTCCTGAGGAGGTGGATTGCCCCTGAGTCAGTGCCTCCTCCAAAATACTTTGGGGAAGTTTTATATAACGTATGAGCATAATAGGGAGTTGATGTAAAAGGAATATGTTTATTTACTCACATAAATTACTGTGCTCTGCAGCAAACAATTGCAAACAACATACCTCAAACTATAATTTAACTAAGTTAATTAATCAATGCAAAACCATATTGCTAGCTAATTTCACCGCGTACAAAAAGCGGCCCAGAATAAAACTGAGAATTAACTTATTCAAAGTATTACACAAACACAAAAACGTTAGCTTGCTAATTTGCTACTTTAGGCTAACGTAGTTGGAACAAAATATCAACAATAATTAGGGACTTTCCTAATTTGAGGAAACTTTTCAAAATCTCCTTGACACCAAATGTTACATTACCAAGACATACCTTTATCTTTTTTTTTTCCTCCTCTTCCTTTTTCTTTTTTTCTGCCCCTGAAGGGTAGGTCCTTTTTTGCGACATTATTCACCTGCTCCTAGCTCCTGGATGCTCAGCGCGCACTGCACACGTTACTAGCGCAGCTCTGACATTTCAAGCAGAGAGGCAGTAGGAAGTAGTTTCCTACTGCCTCTCTGTTAACATAATATTGTTGGGGTTTTTTTGTACAAGAACGTACATTTGATAATACATGAATCATCATCACTCACACATGGAAAAAAAAGTATTACTTTTTTCTTTTTTAAGTTAATTGCTCTTGGGGGCCCCCTAGTGGTCACAGGGCCCTAAGCAGCTGCTTAGTTCGCTTATGCCTTGGGCCGGCCCTGAACATACATACCCATTTTACATCAAAGTTTAATCTCTACTGAATTCTTTGGAGATCATCACAAACTACTTGAAATTCCAGAAGTCCCAGAACTTATCGTTGTGAAAAAATCCGTCATCTCTGCATCTAGACAGGTGAATAACCATTTCTGGCCCACCAGCACTTTTGCTACGTACTCCATGTATCATCATTACACGCTGCCCGGGTAGTCATGGCGGATATCTTATGAGCCTCTCCACAACACAGTCTTCAAGAAGAAGAACCATGCTCATCAATTGTTTTTACTTAATAAATCGTTTAACACATCTTGTTGTCTGTGTGGTCCTTGTCAGTGAATATGCATTGATTCATTCATTTGGTTTGAATATATAATAATAATAGTTGAAAGACACAATAATAAGAAACAACCACAAGTTAAAAAGTTCTAAATAAAGTTCATGATACAAGTGAACTTCTTTATAATAAACAGTAAATACATCAATAATAAAATAACAGATGGACTCTCCTCTGATGAGTTCAGGGACACCAGGAGATCATGAAAGTTTAACTCAAGAACAACTTTAGGTCCACTTACTAGTTTTTTACAGAGGTTTCACTCATATCACATGATCTTCAAACTATTACGTCCATACCTGAGAGTGTCCAGTCTCCAGTGTGGATCCTCCAGTCCAACTGACAAAAGCTTCTCTCCTGAGTCTCCTGGATGATTGTAGCTCAGGTCCAGCTCTCTCAGATGGGAGGGGTTGGAGTTCAGAGCTGAGGCCAGAGAAGCACAGCCTTCCTCTGTGATCAGACATCCTGACAGACTGGAAATATAAAAAGGTCGATGACACAATATTTTTAATCATATAAATACCAAAATCCTACAAATGTGCAGTAATTAGATCTGAATGTAAAACATCAACTGTATCCACTATATATAAAGTCAGAATCAGTTTTTGACCTGATAGTTTCCAGTGTACAGTGTGGACTCTCCAGTCCAGCAGAAAGCTGCTTCACTCCAGAATCCTGCAGGTTGTTGTCACTCAGATCCAGATCTCTCAGATTAGAGGACTGGGAGCTGAGAACTGAGGACAGAGCTGCACAGCTTCTTTCTGAGAGGTTACAGCCACTCAGCCTGGAGAAGAATTAATGATTAACAAACAATTTTGCCCTTCATAAAATTAACATATTTAACATTATTCATTCATATTGTTTCATCCACTTACAGAGCTTTGTTGGACGCTTTGACCACTGGCAGCAGCCTCAGAAGAACCTCCTCTGAAGCAGAGTATTTTTTCAGGTCAAACACGTCCAGATCTTTTTCTGATGACAGTAAGATGAAGCCCAGAGCTGACCACTGAGCAGGAGACAGTTTATCTGTGGAAAGACTTCCTGATCTCAGGTACTGTTGGATCTCCTCCACTAGAGAACGATCATTCAGTTCATTCAGACAGTGGAACAGATTGATGCTTCTCTCTGCAGACACATTCTCACTGATCTTCTTTTTCATGTACTCAACTGTTTCCTGATTGGTCTGTGAGATACTTCCTGTCTGTGTCAGCAGACCTCGTAGGAAAGTTTGATTGGTCTGCAGTGAAAGACCCAGGAGGAAGCGGAGGAACAAGTCCAGGTGTCCATTTGGACTCTTTAAGGCCTCGTCCACAGCATTCTGGTAGAAACGTGTGTCGACAGATTCTTGTTTGGTTTCCAACTTCTGGGATGTTGTTTGTTCTTCTGCCAGCAGATTGACTCCAGACTTGATGAATGTCAGATGGACATGAAGAGCAGCCAGAAACTCCTGAACACTCAGATGGACGAAGCAGAACACCTTGTCCTGGTACAGCCCTTTCTCCTCTTTAAAGATCTCTGTGAACACTCCTGAGCACACTGAGGCTGCTCTGATATCGATGCCACACTCTGTCAGGTCTGATTCATAGAAGATCAGGTTTCCTTTCTGCAGCTGCTCAAAAGCCAGTTTTCCCAGAGACTCAATCATCTTCCTGGTCTCTGGACTCCAGTGTGGATCTGTCTCAGCTGCTCCATCATACTTGATGTTCTTCAGTTTGGACTGAAGCACCAGGAAGTGGATGTACATCTCAGTCAGGGTCTTGGGCAGCTCTCCTCCCTCTCTGCTTTTCAACACATCCTCCAGAACTGTAGCAGTGATCCAGCAGAAGACTGGGATGTGGCACATGATGTGGAGGCTTCGTGATGTCTTGATGTGGGAGATGATGGTGCTGGCCTGCTCCTCATCTCTGAATCTCTTCCTGAAGTACTCCTCTTTCTGTGGGTCAGTGAACCCTCTGACCTCTGTCACCATGCCGACACACTCAGGAGGTATCTGATTGGCTGCTGCAGGTCGTGTTGTTATCCAGAGGCGAGCAGAGGGAAGCAGTTTCCCCCTGATGAGGTTTGTCAGCAGCACATCCACTGAGGTGGACTCTGTAACATCAGTCAGGATCTCATTGTTGTGGAAGTCCAGAGGAAGTCGACACTCATCCAGACCGTCAAAGATGAACACAACCTGGAACTCTTCAAACCTGCATATTTCTGCTTCTTTGGTATCAGTAAAGAAGTGATGAACAAGTTTCACCAAGCTGTACTTTTTCTCTTTCACCACATTCAGCTCTCTGAAAGTGAATGGAAATGTGAAGTGTATGTCCTGGTTGGCTTTGTCTTCAGCCCAGTCCAGAGTGAACTTCTGTGTTAAGACTGTTTTCCCAATGCCAGCCACTCCCTTTGTCATCACTGTTCTGATTGGTTCATCTCTTCCAGGTGAGGCTTTAAAGATGTCTTCTTGTCTGATTGTTGTTTCTGGTCTGTCTGGTTTCCTGGATGCTGTTTCAATCTGTCTGATCTCATGTTCATCATTGACCTCTGCAGTCCCTCCCTCTGTGATGTAGAGCGGTGTGTAGATCTGATTCAGAAGGGTTGGGTTTCCTGCTTTAGCGATCCCCTCAAACAGACACTGGAACTTCTTCTGCAGGTTAGACTTCAGTTTATATCGACACTTTGCAACACGAGTTCCTGAATGAACAAACAACAAATGAAATCAATCAGATGATTCTACAGTAAATTAGTAGAATGTGTTGGGCCTTCATTTTAATGTGGAGCTGAATTAAGAGCACATGGCCTATAGTGTCCCTTTAAGGCCTAGATGAAAAGACAAAAGCCTGCTCTGAGTTGTCTTCAGCTCTCAAAAAAAGGAAAGAGAGCTGTCATGTATTATGTTGTAGTACTGGAGTCACCCATAGGTGGTGCTGTAAGAATACATGTGCTGTGCTCTATATGTTAAAGCTGCACTAGTAAACACTGTTTAGTCTGATTCAAGCCGTCTCCTCCTTGAGTCCTATACATTACATGGTTTCAGAAGTGGGATTAAAAAGATAAAAAAAGAACCCAGAAAAGGACCGATGGAGCTGCAAAAACCTCCAGGAACGCCTAGAAGGTAATCTAGCTGAAAACTGGAGAGTCTGGATTCAAAAGTTCAACATATATCTCATAGCTAGTGGAATAGCAGAGAAGTTGGAGAAAGTAAAATGCGCCACTTTTCTCCATGTTGCCGGGGACGACGCCATCAAGGTATTCAACACGTTTTCGTTTGACGACGATGTTGATGATCTGGACGTATTAAAAGATCTGTTTAAAAACTACTGTGAACGTCGAAAAAACCTGACATACCAGAGACATTTGTTTTTCACGAGGGCGCAAGGAAATACAGAGTCTATTGATGGGTATGTCACAGATTTAAAAAACAAGGCAAAAGACTGCGAGTTCTGAGATTTAACTGAGTCATTAATAAGAGACAGAGTTGTATGTGGAATCACAAATGACCAGATCCGAGGCAGACTGCTGAGAGAGCCGGAGCTGACGTTACAGAGAGCAGTGGACATTTGCCGTGCTAGTGAGGTGAGCCAAACTCAGCTGAAAAAGTTACATGAAGAAACAGAACTACCGGTTCAGAAATTATACAAGCAAAAAACATATGGAAAAAAGGAGAGACCACAAGCTCAACCAAAGACAGAAAAAACACAAGCAGACTATGGTAAATGTGGGCATAAACATGACCAAGAAAGTGCCCAGCATTTGGCCAAACCTGCAACTCTTGACGCCGGAATAGTCACTATGCAAAAATGTGCATGAGCTGTGGACGGACAGAATTCCAACGGAAAATACAAGGTATTGAACGTGACACAGCAAGTGATGATGACATGTTCATAGGGACAATGTAATAATGTAATATCCAAATTGGATGCACTGAAATTGAGTGAAAAGAACCTGGACAAATCTTGCTTTAAGTTAGTGGGCTTTCTTGGGCAACAAGAGAAGCCACTGGGGCAGAAGACCATTACACCGCGTTCCAAATGATTATGCAAATTGGATTTAAGTGTCATAAACATTTAATTTTTCGTTTATCAATTAAACTCATGGATGGTATTGTGTGTCAGGGCTGTTTGGATCACTGAAATCAATCTCAGACACCTGTGATTATTAGTTTGCCAGGTGAGCCCAATTAAAGGAAAACTACTTAAGAAGGACGTTCCACATTATTAAGCGAGCCACAGGTTTCAAGCAATATTGGAAAGAAAAAGGATCTCTCTGTTGCTGAAAAGCGTCAAATAGTGCAATGCCTTGGACAAGGTATGAAAACATTAGATATTTCATGAAAACTTAAGCGTGATCATCGTACTGTGAAGGGATTTGTGGCTGATTCAGAGACAGGTTTGTGCAGGTAAAGGCATAATGAGTAAGATTTCTGCCAGACAAATTCATCGGATCAAAAGAGCAGCTGCTGAAATGCCATTACAAAGCAGCAAACAGGTATTTGAAGCTGCTGGTGCCTCTGGAGTCCCGCGAACCTCAAGGTGAAGGATCCTCCAGAGGCTTGCAGTTGTGCATAAACCTACTATTCGACCACCCTTGACCAATGCTCACAAGCAAACAGTTGCAGTGGGCCCAGAAATACATGAACACTAATTTTCAAACAGTCTTGTTTACTGATGATTGCTGTGCAACCCTGGATGGTCCAGATGGATGGAGTAGTGGATGGTTGGTGAATGGCCACCATGTCCCAACAAGGCTGCGACGTCAACAAGGAGGTGGGGGAGTCATGTTTTGGGCCGGAATCATGGGGAGAGAGCTGGTAGGCCCCTCTACGAACCCCGAACGGGTGAAAATGGCCTCAGCAAAGTATATAGAGTTTCTGACTGACCACTTTCTTCCATGGTACAAAAAGAAGAACCGTACCTTCCGTATCAAAATCATCTGCATGCATGACAATGCACCATCTCATGCTGCAAAGAATACCTGTGTGTCATTGGCTGCTATGGGCATAAAAGGAGAGAAACTCATGGTCTGGCACCCATCCTCCCTAGAAATCAACCCTATTGAGAACCTTTGGAGCATCCTCAAGCAAAAGATCTATGAACTGCCTCCCAGTTCACATCAAAACAGCAGCTCTGGGAGGTTATTCTGACATACTGCAAAGACATTCAAGCAGAAACTGTCCAGAAACTCATAAGTTCAATGGATGCAAGAATTGTGAAGGTGATATCAAAGAAGGGGTCCTATGTTAACATGTAACTTGGCCTGTTAAGATGTTTTTGATTGAAATATATTTTGATTTCAGTAAATATGACCTCCTAATGCTGCAAATTCAACAAATGACCATTTTCAGTTCTTTACAACCTATAAAATGTTTTGAAACTGTGTTGTGCAGGTTTGTTCAATAAAATTTGAATTCTACTCTAACGGTTGATGACTTGAAAATTATACTGACTGTCATTTGCATTGACTATTTAGGAAAATCTGAAAAATATCATTTGCATAATAATTTGGAACGCGGTGTAAATGCCAATACAAGGACAAAGAGTTAAATGTGGACTTTCAAGTCATAAAGCATGATACAAAAGCAGTAGTGGGAAAAGAGTCTAGTGTTGCGTTTGGTATGGTGAAGAGGATATATGGAGTGGAAGAAAAAACACAGCAGACATATTGAGTGAATATGATTATTTATTCACAGGACTGGGCTTTGTTCCGGTAGTTCACCATATTCAGGTAAACCCAGCTATTACACCAGTGGTTAATCCTCCTAGAAAGGTCCCAGTAGCCTTGAAAAAAAGACATTGAAAAGGAATTAAAGAGGATGGAAAACCTCGGTGTCATTGAAAAACAAACTGAGCCTACAGAATGGGTCAGCAGCATGGTGACAGTTGTGTAACCAAACAAAATAAGGATATGCCTTGACCCACAGGACCTAAATAAAGCAATACAAAGAGAACACTATCCTCTGAAAACTGTGGAGGAGGTTGTGGCTGAAATGCCAAAAGCAAAGGTCTTCTCAGTTGTGGATGCAAACCAAGGCTACTGGCAAATCCAGTTGGATGAAGAGAGCTCCAGACTATGTACCTTTAACTCACCCTCAGGAAGGTACAAGTTTAAGAGAATTCCTTTTGGAATATCTTCAGCACCAGAAGTGTTCCATAGATGCCTGTCACAGCATGTAGAAGGACTGGACGGAGTCGTCCATGTGGTGGATGACATTCTTGTTTGAAATCAGCTACATAGGACATGTGCTGAGGAAAGACGTACTGAAACCTGACATGGACAAAGTGCGAGCCATACAAGAACTGCCTGAGCCAAAAGACAAAACAGAGCTACAGAGATTCATGGGAATGGTGCAGTACTTAGCCAAATGTGTTCCAAATCTCTCCGAAGTATCTGCACCATTCAAAAAGCTGCTGGAAGGAGAAACCACCTGGCATTGGGAGAGTGAACAACAAAAGAGCTTTACACGACTGAAAGAGCTTGTGAGTAGCACTCCAGTGTTAAAAATATTATGATGTGGAGAAGCCTGTCACACTGTCAGTCGACGCCAGTTCTGGTGGGTTGGGTTGCTTCAGGTTGAGTCAGATCACAAACCGTTGGAGACTATTTTCAACAAGCCACTCCACAAAACTCCAGCAAGGCTGCAGAAAATGTTAATAAGGCTACAGAAATACAGTCTACAGGTGACATACAAGCCTGGTAAAGAAATGCACATTGCAGATGCACTGAGCAGAGCCAGCCTGAAACACCACACACATGTCAGACGGGAGGACGAGTTGGATGTGAGCTATGTAGTCCAACAGTTACCTTTTTCAGATGAAAAGTGTCAGCAGTTCAAAGATGCAACAAAAGAGGATGAGGAACTGTGACGGCCCTGGGCCTCCATGGTAGAGGGGATGGTATGCCTTGCCTTCTACTCCTGTGTTTCTTTCTTCCCCTAGATGGTCTGGTCCCTCCCTCCTCATCAAGTGATTGAGATCACCTGTTGGGAGCCTTTTTAAATCCTGGAGTGCCAAGATGTCTCTCTCTCACTCTCTGGCCCTCCTGGAAGGCTGGTGCCTTTCAGGCTCCTTATGTTTAGTTTTGTTTGTTTGATTGCGTTAAGAAGTAGCCTTGGTTCATGTTATTTCGATGTTAAAACTATTGTTTGATTCATTTTTGTTAACTTTAATAAATTACTTTCATTTGAGCTCTTGCCGTGTGGTTCTCCCTGCTTTGTTGTGCTCTTAAACGAGCTGGGCATAACAAGTGGGGGCTCGTCTAGTTAGAACCTGGGAATTGTTATAGTTTCTGATAAGTTTGATCATTTGGCTTTGGTTGGGAGGCCCACCGGAGTAGTTCTTTTGTTTAGATGGAACAGGTAGAGTTTGAGACTGCTTTAGTTTTTCATGGTGTTAAACTGCATGTGATCGCCAAGAGACTGGTAAGTTTGGGTTATGCGGTGCGTAGCTGTGGGATGGTTGTAGCTGAGTAGCTGGGCTATTTTTCTGTCTGGCAGGAGCATTTTCTTGTGTCCCCCAGGTAGGCTGTAGCAGTGGTTATCTCACAAGGAGAAGCTGTTGGTTTGTTGTTTTCAGGGCTGTTTGTTATTTTTGTGTGTTGTCCGTGCGGCTGGCAGCATTTGGCTCGGGAGCACCCCTAAGTATTGGCTGGGGGCAATCTGCCTTCCCCAATACAGACGGTTTGTAGGTGCATAAATACCCACCGCCAGTACACACATGAAGACTAGGGAGCAGTTAGTAAGTTCGGGCTAGGCAGTTAGGAGGGGGCGCTCCTATCACTCATCATCCCTGCGGTTGTGTGCTGTGTGACTCAGGCTGCCTTGTGGTTGTTTTTTGAATAGGTTCAGGTATTTAACTGGATGTATTTTTGATAGGGTTAATGATGGACACTGGCAATAGTAATCCGTTGGTCTCTGAGTTTTTGGAAAGACCAGCTCGCAGTACATTAGCTCAGTTTAGGAAGGCAGATCTACTTGATTTGGCTACATTGTTGGGATGGTCAAAAACTGATCAGGTGCCACGGAAGGTAGAGCTAAGGGACATCGTGGAAGGGTTAGCAGTGTCTGCCAAGCTTTTGGAGGGGGTTCAGGTTCCAGTGGCTCCATCAGTTTCTGAGCTTTTTGGTGGGACTTTGTCTTTTGACCAGTATATGCAGTTGGAGAGGGAAAAGGCAAACAGGGAGAAAGCGAGACTACAGTTTGAATTGGAACATGAGAAGATCAGAGCTGAAGTGGCGCTGGAAAGGGAGAGATTGCAGGTTGAGCAATTGAAGCTAGCGCTGATAAGAGATGGTAAAGCACAGGAATCGTTGTGGACTGGAGGAAGAAGTGAGTCTGCAGGGGGGCGTAGTGGTTTGGATATTGCTGAGAGCTTGCGTATTCTCTCAAAGTTCGATGAGAAAGACCCAGATACATTTTTTGCATTATTTGAGCGGGTGGCAGATGGTAGAGGATGGCCAGATAGTCACAGGACTCTTATGTTGCAGTGTGTTTTCACTGGCAAGGCCCAGAGAGTTTTTTCTGCCCTTAGTTCGGCTGAAGGTGGCGATTATGCTACAGTTAAAGGGGCGGTTCTGAAGGCATATGAATTAGTTCCTGAGGCGTATAGGCAGAGATTTCGAAACTGGAAGAAAGGGGACAAGCAAACACACATTGAATTTGTGCAGGATATTTTGGCCCGTTTCTCTCGCTGGTGTTCTGCCTCTGGGGTGGACAATTATGTGGATCTCTGTGACTTGATTGTGTTGGAACAATTTAAGAGTTCTTTGCCGGCTCATCTTGCTACATACATCAATGAAAGGAAGGTCAAAACAGCATCGGCAGCGGCAGTTCTTGCTGACGAGTATGTGTTAACACATACTGGTGGCTCAGGTTTTGGTCGGGCCCACAGAAATGAGCAGCAGAGGGATGATTTCAGGGGTAGGCCTAGTAGGAATCTAGGGGTCGCCCAAGAACCAGTTCATCCATCAGTGAGGCATGTTCCAGGGACAAATGGGAGGTTTGATCCAGCTAGGGTTTGCCATGTATGTAAAAACAAGGGACACTGGAAAGGGGAGTGTCCAATCAGTAAGACAGGACAGACATCAGCAGATTCTAGTGTATATGTGAAGTCTGCTGGACTTGTGTCCTCTGCACGAAATATTGAGTCTGAGTCGGGTCTTCCTGGAGCAAATTCTTCATCTAAAAGTGTTGATGAGATGTATGCACCATTTGTTTCAGAGGGCTTTGTGTCCTTGGATGGGAAAGACAAGACCCCTGTTAAGATTCTGCGAGACACTGGGGCTACTGAGAGCCTCATTGTGGAGGGCATTTTGCCTTTTTCAACCGGTACTGCTACTGGAAGTAAAGCTCCGGTAGTTGGGGTTGGGTTGATTCCACTGTTGGTTCCGGTGCATCATTTTCATTTTTTCTCAGATCTTGTTTGTGGAGAGGTAGATATGGGTGTGCGTCCCCAGTTGCCAATCCAAGGCATAGACATTATTCTGGGGAACGACTTGGCTGGTGCAAGGGTCTGGAAAGATGGTCCGCCCCTAGTGTATGTGAGTTCACCCTCTCAGGTGTCTGGACAGCCGGATGATTGTGCTAGGCAGTATCCTAAGGTTTTTTCTTCCTGTGCAGTGACACGGGCAAGGAGTAAAGCTATGCTAGCGCAGACACAAGGGTCTGAACAGATTCAGTTTTCTCAGGCAGGGGATTCTGAGGGAAAGGGGCAGGTCAAATTGTTTACTATCCCATTGCCATCACTGTCTAGGGAGGAGTGTATTGCAGAGCAAAACACAGATCCCACACTGAGGAAATTGTTTGAGTTTGTCCGTCCAGAAAGTGAGCTCAAGGGTGTTCCTAGTGGCTATTTTCTTAATGATGGCTTGCTGTTGAGAAAATGGGCTCATGTGGTGAATGGGGTGCAACTGGATACTGTGGTTCAGGTTGTGGTGCCCTGTAAGTTCAGAGATCTGGTGTTGAGCACATCACCTGATGGAGTGGCAGGTCATCTTGGGGTGAGAAAAACATATGATAGAGTGCTTCACCATTTCTTTTGGCCTTGTCTGAAAAGGGATGTAGCGATGTACTGTAAAACTTGCAATACCTGCCAGTTGACTGGGAAGCCCAACCAACACATTAGGCCAGCTCCATTGTACCCAATTCCAGTGGTTGAAAAGCCCTTTGAGTATCTGCTGTTGGACTGTGTAGGTCCACTTCCAAAAAGTAAGGCGGGGAGTAAATATTTACTGACGGTGATATGTAAAAGTACTCGCTATCCAGCTGTTTTCCCCTTGCGCTCAATTAAAACCAAGCCAGTACTGAAAGCATTGACATCCTTTGTTTCAACTTTTGGTATTCCTAAAGTGGTGCAGACTGACCAGGGGAGTAATTTCATGTCTCGCACTTTTGCCCAGGTGTTGGGTCAGCTGAGGGTTAAGCATCAGGTATCCAGTGCATACCACCCGGAGTCTCAGGGAGCCCTTGAACGTTTTCATCAGACATTGAAGTCCATGTTGCGTTCTTACTGTACTGAATTGGCACAGGATTGGGAGGAGGGCCTGCCGTGGTTGTTGCTGGCTATACGGGAGGTGTCACAGGAGAGCACTGGGTTCAGTCCAAATGAACTTGTGTTTGGACATACTGTTCGGGGTCCATTAGCTGTCTTGGTGGATGACCTGAAAACTGCTGAGCCACCAGGGAATGTCTTGGACTATGTAAATGGTTTTCGCTGTCGACTGCATGTTGCCTGTGCTACTGCTCATAAAAAACTTGGCACTGCACAGGAAAAAATGAAGGAAACGTATGATAAGAAAACTGAAACCCGTCTGTTTGAGCCAGGTGATCAAGTTTTGGCTTTGTTGCCTGTGGTAGGTTCCCCATTCCAGGCAAGGTTTAGTGGGCCTTTCACAGTGAAAAGCCGTGTGTCAGACAGGGACTATTTGGTATACACACCAGACAGAAGGAAGAAAGTGCAGTGGTGTCATGTGAATTTATTGAAATCTTATCATTTGTCTCACTCCGTCTCTAAGGAAAAGGGGGTCTTGCCTTCTGTCAGCAGTCACAAATTGGGGTCTGTGAGGCCAGTAGCCACATTTGGGGTGGTGCCTGCAGAGGATTTTGATGTTCCATCAGAGCCTATTCTTACAGGGAGACTCAACAATTCTGCGTATTTGAACTGTTTGGACAGTCAGTTGAGTTATTTGTCGGATACTCAGCAGTTAGATGTGGTGCAGTTGTTGCATTCTCACTTGTCTCTCTTCTCAGATACTCCCTCAGTTACCAACCTGATTGAGCATGACATAGAAGTAGGGGATGCTCGGCCTGTTAGCCAACGTCCTTACCGGATGCCTGTAGGGAAGCGTCAGCGGATGGAGAAGGAGGTATGTTACAACATGGAATAGCTGAGCCAGCATGCTCCAGCTGGGCTTCTCCATGCCTGTTGGCAGATAAGGCAGATGGGTCTGATAGATTTTGCACAGATTTCAGAAAGGTAAATGCTGTCACCAAACCTGATGTCTATCCAATGCCTCGTATGGAGGACTGCATCGATCAGGTGGGGGGGTGCAAAATTTGTGACTAAGCTGGACCTTTTGAAGGGGTATTGGCAGGTGCCATTGACAGCTAGGGCTAAGGAAATGTCATCATTCATCACACCCTGGGGGTTGTTCTCATATTCTGTAATGCCTTTTTGGCTGAGAAATGCCCCAGCAACATTTCAGCGCCTTATGAACAGGGTTTTGGCTGGTTTGTCTGGGTGTGCAGCATATTTGGATGATGTGGTGGTGTTCAGTGACACCTGGGAGGCCCATGTTCAACGTTTGCGGGCAGTGTTTGACAGGTTGGTTGAAGCAAATTTGACGGTGAACTTGACAAAGTGTGAATTTGCAAAAGCGACAGTGACATATCTGGGTAAGGTGGTAGGTCAGGGGGTAGTTCGTCCTGTGCAGGCTAAGGTGGAGGCGATCGCTAAATATCCTGCACCAACATCCAAAAAGGAACTGATGCGGTTCCTAGGGCTGGTAGGGTATTATCGCAGTTTTTGCTGCAATTTCTCCACTGTGGTGGCTCCAATGACGAACCTCTTGAGGAAAAATACTCCCTTTATCTGGTCTCCATACTGTCAAGTGGCTTTCACGGGTGTGAAGAAACTGATTTGTTCTGCTCCTGTCCTTACAGCTCCAGTGTTTGACAGACCTTTTAAGGTACAGGTGGATGCAAGCAACATTGGTGCTGGGGCTGTTCTCCTGCAGGAAGGGGTGGGGGGAATTGAACATCCAGTTTGCTTCTTTTCACGTAAGTTTAATCGTCACCAGTTGAATTATTCAGTTATTGATAAGGAGACATTGGCATTGATTTGGGCACTAAAATTTTTTGAAGTTTATGTTGGTCCCTCATTGCCGGTGACAGTTTATACAGATCATAACCCTGACTTTTCTGTCTACTATGCAGAATGGTAACCAGAGGCTTATGCGCTGGTTGCTGTTTCTCCAGCCATATACATTGCAGGTATGTCATGTGAAAGGTCGGGATAATGTGATGGCTGACGCATTGTCTCGAGCTCCTGTTTGATGTACCGAAGACCTTTTTCAGTAGGGGTCTTTGTTTTATGGGGGGGGATGTGACGGCCCTGGGCCTCCATGGTAGAGGGGATGGTCTGCCTTGCCTTCTACTCCTGTGTTTCTTTCTTCCCCTAGATGGTCTGGTCCCTCCCTCCTCATCAAGTGATTGAGAGACTGGTCGACAGGCAGTACAGGATGGATGGCATGAGTCACGGAGCCAAGTTCCAAAGACAATTCAAAAGTACTGGACTTTCAGAGAGGAGCTGACATATTCTGATGGACTACTGTTCAAAAACTCCAAATTGGTTGTTCCTACAAAGATGAGAGAGGGGATGCTTGAAAAATTCATGAGGCACATATGGGAATTGTGAAGTGTAAGGAACCTGCAAGAGACATCCTGTTTTGGCCAGGAATGGCAAAACAAATGTTCTGCAACACAAAAACAACAATCCCAGAGAGCCCTTGATACCTCATCCAGTTCCTTTAAGAGCGTGGTCAAAAGTTGGAATGGATCTCTTCCATTTCAATAATGCAGAGTACATCATGTGTGTCGACTACTACTCAAAGTACCCAGAGATTTCAAAATTAAGTGGTACTACAAGCAAGCACATCATTACAGCACTTAAGTCTGTCTTTGCCAGACACGGTGTACCTGATGAACCTTTTTCTGACAATGGGACACAGCTGGTAAGTGCAGAAATGCGAGACTTTGCGACCAGCTGGGAATTCAAACACTCTACCACTTGTTCCACAGTCAAATGGACAAGCCGAGAGAGCTATACAAACAGTGAAGAATCTGCTGAAAAAAGCACAGGAAAGTCTCAAGGACCCATACATTGCTCTTTTGGAGTACAGAAACACGCCACTGGAAGGAGTCGGCTACTCTCCTGTGCAGCTGCTTATGGGAAGGAGGCTGAAGACAAAAATACCTGTGTCAAGGAACCTGTTAATGCTAGGAGTGTACAGACATGTACGGAGCAGATTGATGAACAGACAAAAGAAGCAGAAACGCTACTTTGACCGTGGAACGAGGAAACTCCCTGTGGTGGGAGAAGGAGAAAGAGTAACCCCTAAATTCCACCGGATCCGATCCATTTTCACTCTAGTCAATGTGTGTACTTCCACCAGCTGCGGAGCGGCTCCAGCAGTCCGGAGGCCTCCGGCGGACATACGCAGAGCTTCTATTTTTGCCGGATCATGGCGCAGCAATTCAGCACAGAGCAGATCGTGCGGGACAGGAAGTCGAGCACAAATACAAAATAAAAAACGTCTGGTTTCAAAATAAAATACACCGTGTTCATGGCGGATCATATTTCCCAGCACTATACCTTGAAAACGTCATAATGGGCGGAGCCAGACCTGAAGTCATGGTTTTCAGGCACCCCTACTACTCCTCCGAATGGATGTGTTGGTTTTGCGGTTATCTATATAGAAAGTACATCCCGCCATTATCCGTGAATTCGGGTGATCTCGTGGGTCCTCACCCCTTCCGCTGCTTGCCGGAGCCGGGCGGAGACGCAACACAGACGGAGGCGGTGGGAGTTGACGGACGGTGGAGGACGGAGCCGGAAAGCAGCGCAGCCGTTCCGGATCGGATGCGGAGGAATTTAGCAGTAAGAGTCAGATAGCAGAACACATGGCAACCTGCTGTCATACTGAAGAGACATGATCAGCCAAGGTCGTACATTGTACAAACTGACAATGATCAAATCTACAGAAGGAACAGGAGACACATTCTGAAAACCAAGGAAACCTCAAGTTCCCCACAACAAGCACAACATGAGACTGCTGAAAGTGTTCACAATTCATTGCCACTGATGGAGAGTGGACAACAGCCAGCAGGAACTGAACCACAACAGTGTGACTACCAAGAAAGTCAAGTGCCTGCAAGGTCTCTACCGCAAACACCAAAGTCGTCAGTGATAAAAGAGACTGTGAGCACTGATAATCGTGCACAAACCTCACGTTTTGGTAGACCTATAAGAGTTCTCCTTAGGTACCGGGAGTAATAGCAGAAACAGTTTTCTATTAAGTTCTAACCTGTTTTATTGAGAAGAACTGTGTAAAAGAAAAAAGAAAAAAACAACAACAACAATTTAAAGAAAGGGAGATGTCATGTATTATGTTGTAGTACTGGAGTCACCAATAGGTGGTGCTATAAGAATACAAGTGTTGTGCTGTATATGTTGAAGCTGCACTAGTAAACACTGTTCAGTCTGATTCAAGCCATTTCCTCCTTGAGTCGTATACATTACAAGTGCCCTCCCTCGGACTAGGGTCAAATCACCCTACAACTCAAAATCCCATAATCCCTCGGTCCTCGCCCCTGTTTGGTTGTGAGACACCCGACGTCACTTCCAGGCGCTGACGTCACCGGAATCTTTCAAATGGGGACACGCCATCCGAGTAACGCCTCGCCTTGACCAGTCAACAGGTGACCGAAGATGTTGGTCTCCGTTAGTGACTGGCTTAAGAAGGCACCCGTACACGTGTATTCCTCCTCTCATATTTCTTCAAAGCTTCGACCCTCGGGACAAGAAGAAGACTTCAACCGCGTTCCCATGAACGCCACTTCCGCAAGAGCCTGCTAACGAAAAGCAGCTCTTTAAACCCTTTTCTCGCAGAAGAAACAAAGGGAGACCCACTCGTTTGAACCCGTAGACGACGAATTGTTGACTGCTCATTCTTCTTTTTCCCTAACGGACCAAGCCCATCTTACAGTAAGAGGTTGTCATCTGGGCAGAGTTATTAGTGTGTGTATAATACTAGTTTTGTATTATTTTGTATTGCTGTTTAAGCTTGTGTTTTGGACCACAATGCCCGTAACTTTTTTTGGATCAAACAATCACGTCTTTACCTTTGTTGGCAATTTAACTTGCTGTGGGTTAACGCCATCTGGAGCGAGAGGAATTACAGCTTTGCTAGTCAGCATCAGGTATCACGTGTAGGCAAGGCAGCTTTATTTATATAGCGCATTTCATACACAATGGCAACTCAATGTGCTTTACATTGTTACAACAAACATTTAACAGTAAGAATTGGAAATAAAAAACATAAAAACATGCAATTTGAGAAATAAAAATAAAACCCAATAATAGTAAAACATGGAAACATTAAAACATACAATTAAACCCCCCCCCCCCCCTTAAAATAATAAAACATAAAAACAAAGTAAAGAAAAATAGAAAGAGAGAGAAATAAAATACTAGAATAGATAATTAGGGCCCGAGCGGCGACTGCAAGTCGCCTGGCGAAAGCCCTATTGAATTTGTAATGTTGTATTAATTATTATTATTATTATTCTTCCGACATTTCGTGCCCCAATTTCGCCTCTTTCCCAAATGCGAAAATGCTTATACTTTTGCACGGACGTCCGGCCTCATCCGACATTCGATATTTTAGGGTGGTCGCACATGGTCGACACAGAATGGCGGAATAGCGCCCCCTACAAAGTCCAAAAATGCCCATAGGGAATTTTTCTAACTTTGTCCTATGCTCACAAAATTCGGTACACATATGTATTATACCCACATATGCAAAAAAGCCTCTTGACCTCATGACCTCAACCCAACAGGAAGTCGGCCATTTTGGTTTTGATTTTTCCCGCCTAAAATTAACTCCTCCCACAGCGTTCGCCCGATCAAGTTCAAATTAGGTACGCAACATCTCCAGACCTAGCTGAGCTTAAGTTGTGCTCTGCGCATCCGTAGGTCAAAGGGCGTGTCTGCCAGGGCTCAACTAACTTTGGCCTGCTCGCCATGTACATACGAGTGGCTCTCACGCCCACATACTTCATCCAATCAGCTTCAAACTTCCTGGACATGATGATGGCTCCGCCCTGAACATCCCGATATATTAACTTCCCGCGTAACTCATAGCGCCCCCCGGTGGTAACAGGAAATTAACTTAAATTCATGAAAAATACATAGTTGACCCCATCAACTTCATTCCACTTCTAAAACATGCAGAACCAGTTGGTGAAGCTACATTATGAACACTGTGAAGCTACGAGTAATGGCGTCCCTGTGGGGGCGTGGCTACCATCAATTCCTCGCCATGAAAATACGTTTGGCTTTTTAATGGCTTTATTGAACACGTATCATCATGAAAATTGATACACAGGTCCAGGGTGGAGACCTCTTCCATCTGATAGGGGTGTCGCTCATGTCGCCCCCTAGTGGAAACAGGAAGTGCCATTTTTTGCATCAACATTGTCCAATTTCCACGAAACTTCACATGTGTGATGAGGGACTGACCCTGAACACACCTGCATGCATCCCATTACTGCCACCTGGTGGATGAACCATCAACTGCTCATAACTCCCTCTTGCTTTGTCCGATTCACTCCAAACTTCACATGACTGATGAGTGGCCGCCCTGAACACACCAGACCACACCAGACCATATGTGTAACTACCTGTGACTGCCCCCTACTGGATGAACGGAACATTGCATTTTTGGCCTCCTTCCAGGTTTTTTCTCACTTTCTGCTTCATGCCACAGCCCCGCCATGCCTCAGGCCCCGTGGTGGCATGGGTGAGCGAGGCCCCGCCATCGCCGCTTGCGGCTTTAATTAAATATAAGGTTGCAACATAAAACAATGATTTGCTTTAAAATCATTAAAAGGACATAGAGAGCAAATGAAATATTAAAATTTAAAGTGCTTTGAAAGAGCTCAATCATAAGCACAGGAGAAGAGAAGTGTTTTTAACCTGGATTTAAAGTAGCCGTATGTAAGAAATATATTCCAAGTAATCATAAAATGGACCTAATATGTCACCAGACATTAAGGAATCATGTTAATTTCAAACACTGATATCACTGTAGTAGTGTAGTGGCAGATATATGTGCATCATAGTAAAATGAGACGACAACAACAAGTGAGACAAAAGGTCAATAGTTGTACCAGTTTGGGATGTCGCAACAAGCCTGTGTAGGGAGCTTTTGCCATATCCATATCCCTAAAAGGAGGTTAGGAAGTCATCATTAAGAGAGAGTGTTAGGCTTCCAGGAAACCAGATCTTGGTAGGACACGCCAGGTCAGCTTGACCTGGCACACAAAAAACGCCAAAAGGACGCCTATGTGCCAAGCCAGTAGTATAAATAGCCTGGAGAGGGTCTGTGAGCTGTTTTCGATAGTCTTCGTTGATTGTATGCCGTGTTTATCGCATTTTCAATAAAGATCCCAGTTGGATGTTCAACTACTTCTGTTCTCTGTCTCTTACTTTAAAAGTTAGTAAAGTTAAGTTATCAAGGAATTATCTTACAGTATTGGCATCACGAACATTTCTTCGAAAGGAAACAACGGTCGGTGGGGGCTCCGAGGAGCATTCCTCTCTGTGCAGGTGAAAGGGCCTGTTAGGGAATTTTCCATAACTAATATGCACTGGGTCAAACTAGGCTTTGCGGTCATAGCAAGGCCACACCAAATATTGGGTTTAGACACTGACTCCCCTTGAGATTGTGGTAAGCAGTGAGTCTGCTCCTTTTGGGGAAAACAGGAGGCATTCTGATAGTGTTGCTATAGCAGCCGAGGTCAAATATGTCTTTGACTGTTTTCCCTGAATGGGGTAAAGGTAACTGGAGTCAGAGGTTTGATATAGTGTTGGATGTAGGACAAAGGTCCTGAGTGAGGTCTAAGCAATGTTTTGGCTATAGACCAGTAGACTACATTCTGTATATTGTAGATGTGTTGGTCTGCCCATATTTGGGCATGGCTCAACCTTGGGCATTATCAGTGTGGTTTAAGTCTATCCCCGGAGGAGAGAAACTTCAGAATTGAAGGAGCATCAGAACATAACGTGTACTGATCATTCGCTCATTTCTCCTTCATCAAGTAAATAAACCTTTTCAATGCAAGACATCCTGTCTACTCTCTCCATTGATGTATGGGCTGCATAATTAAAATCATTATCAAATGGCGTCACGAACTGGATCTCAACATAAGAAAGACTGGTAAGTGCTGATTTTAAATGTTATGCCTTACCATGTTGGTGTTTGACGAGATCAAAATAATAGAACCTTTTGATTTTAATTTTGCAAATTAGCAAAGGCAAAAATAAGGAAGCCCATAAATTGACATTGATTCAAACAAAATATCCATTTTACTAAAACATGGATACTGTATCAGAATCAATGTGATTGACAACGATTGGTTGTAATAGCAGAGTGTGTGGTGTTGGAGGGTCAGACTGCGAGTGGGTGTTTCCGACCCCTCGTAGGGCCACATTGTGGCTGTTTTGGTTTCGGGGGCGGCTTCGGGCTGCACTCGGCACAGGGGGACCTGCATGAGGTTTAAGCTGTAAGAAAAGACATTTTCTGGGATAGAAATTGGCTCTACCTCGCTTAAATCAAGATTGCGGACTATCTGCTCTGGGTCCTTTGGGAAACGTGGCTCTGTTTGAGCCTGGGCTGAGTTGAAAGCTGCCGTACATAAAATTGCTGCCCATGTAGAGATGCATCATATTCCTATGATGGAAGCGGCTTTGCAGACAAGAGCTATTGAGTTGACCAACATTAAGCAATGGCATGGTGATAATTTGCGTGCATGTGCCACAGCTATGATGTACAATTGGGCAAAGCATCAAGCTAAGATTCCCTCTCAGCAAGAACTGCTAAGTGCTTTGAAAGATGTTGAATTTTCAGGACTAGAGCTACAGAAAAGTAAAAAATTCAGTCTCCAACTATCCCAAGCTCACTAAAACAAATCCTGCCCGACACAGTAACACAGATGAACAGGCCAGCTTACAGCAAGCTACAGCCGATACAGATTTTCCCCTGCATGACGCTGCAGTGATAGAGGTACAAAGAGTAGAAGCTCCAGGGCTAGACAGGAGAGAGAGCTAGCAGACGCTGCAGATAAGGCTAGACAGGAGATAGAGCTAGCTGAAGCTGCAGATAGGGCTAAATAGGAGAGAGAGCTAGTAGAAGCTGCAGAAAGGTACAGACAGGAGAGAGAGCTAGCAGAAGCTAGGGCCAAGCAGGAAAGAGAGAAGCTGGAGGCCGAAGAAAGGGAAAAGAGAGATAGCAAATCACAGGCTGTTAAGCCGAAAGAAAAGGATAGCATTGTAAAATCAGGATCAGAAAGAAAGATATCAAAAGGCCGGCTTAAATAACCAATGATAACTCTCTTAACTGAGGCTGAAAACTCAAATGCATCAGATGAGAGCTGTGAAAGTGAACCAGAATTTAACAAAGACGGAGAATGTATTGAGAAAACAAGAGGAGCACAAACTCCAAGAGGTGCTAAAAGTTCCCGTTGCCGTAGCACACACAGAAAACCTGGGAGTACAGAGTCAACACCCAGAGTTACCAGACAGACAGGAAATGCTAACAGAGAGCCAGGTTTCTTAAATGCTCCTAAAATAATGATTGGAGACACAGCTGTTTGCAAACCATGGACACCTGCTGAAATTTTGGATTTGGCCACAAAGTCTCCAAATCCAATAACGCAGGCTGAAGAGTACTGGGTGTGGTTGTCTCAAACATGTAAGGTGTATAACAGTCTGATGCCTGCTGTGCAAATGTTGCTTGAATGTACGTATCACACTCACTGGTCTCTGTGTAAGGATGAGTTTGTTTTCCCTGCTGCAACTGAGGTTTGCTTTTTTCCCTGTGCAACTGGATGGCCGGTGGCCGCCAGTCAAACCTATGAGTGAATGGATGAACAACAAAGCTAAAACAGCAATAACAAAATGTGATAAAAAGCGTTGTGATTTCTCAGAAGTGGTTGACTGTGCTCAAGGTGCTAATGAGAGTGTGCCCGAATTTATTCAGCGATTTATGCAATTCCATCCATCCATCCATCTTCTTCCGCTTATCAGGGGTCGGGTCGCGGGGGCAGCAGCCTTAGCAGGGAATCCCAGACTTCCCTCTCCCCAGCCACTTCGTCCAGCTCTTCCCGGGGGATCCCGAGGCGTTCCCAGGCCAGCCGAGAGACATAATCTCTCCAGCGTGTCCTTCCCCGGGGTCTCCTACCGCTGAACACCTCACCCGGGAGGCGTCCGGTCTACTCCGAGCTCCTCCCGGATGACCGAGCTTCTCACCCTATCTCTAAGGGAGAGCCCAGCCACCCTACGGAGGAAGCTCATTTCGGCCGCTTGTACCCGTAATGTCGTTCTTTCGGTCACTACCCAAAGCTCATGACTGTAGGTGAGGGTAGGAACGAAGATCGACTGGTAAATTGAGAGCTTCGCCTTTCGGCTCAGCCCTCACTCGTGAACAAGATCCCGAGGTACTTGAACTCCTCCACTTGGGGCAGGATCTCATCCCCGACCCGGAGAGTGCACTCCACCCTTTACCGGCTGAGGACCATGGACTCGGATTTGGAGGTACTGATTCCCATCCCGGCCGCTTCACACTCGGCGGCGAACCGATCCAGTGAGAGTTGGAGGTCACGGTCTGATGAAGCCAACAGGACCACATCATCTGCAAAAAGCAGTGACCCAATCCTGAGGTCACCTAACCGGAACCCCTCAACGCCCTGGCTGCGCCTAGAAATCCTGTCCATACAAAATTATGAACAGGATCGGTGACAAAGGGCAGCCCTGGCGGAGTCCAACCCCCACCAGAAACGAGTCTGACTTACTACCAGCTATGCGGACCAAGCTCTGACACCGGTCCTACAGGGAACGGACGGCCCGTATCAGGGGGTCCGATACCCCGTACTCCCGGAGAACCCCCCACAGGACCCCCCGAGGGACACGGTCGAATGCCAAAGCCCATGTGGACTGGTTGGGCAAACTCCCATGCACCCTCAAGGATCCCGCAGGGGGTGTAGAGCTGGTCCACAGTTCCACGACACGGGCGAAAACCACATTGCTCCTCCTGAATCCGAGGTTCGATTATCCGACAGACCCTCCTCTCCAGTACCCCGGAATAGACCTTACCAGGGAGGCTGAGGAGTGTGATCCCCCTATAGTTGGAACACACCCTCCGGTCCCCCTTCTTAAAAAGAGGGACCACCACCCCAGTCTGCCAATCCAGAGGCACTGCCCCCGATGTCCACGCGATGTTGCAGATTCGTGTCAACCATGACAGCCCCACAACATCCAGGGCCTTGAGGAACTTCGGGCGGATCTCGTCCACCCCCGGGGCCCTGCCACCAAGGAGCTTTTTGACTACCTCAGCGACCTCGGCCCCAGAGATAGGAGAGCTCTCGCCCGGGTCCCCAGACCCTGCTTCCTTACCGGAAGGCGTGTCGGTGGGATTGAGGAGGTCTTCGAAGTATTCTCTCCACCGATCCACAACGTCCCGAGTCGAGGTCAGCAGCGCACCGTCTCCACCATACACAGTGTTGATGGTGCACTGCTTCCCCTTCCTGAGACGCCGGATG
Source organism: Scomber scombrus (assembly GCF_963691925.1). Classification (NCBI taxonomy): domain Eukaryota; kingdom Metazoa; phylum Chordata; class Actinopteri; order Scombriformes; family Scombridae; genus Scomber; species Scomber scombrus. The sequence continues at coordinate 825,812 of NC_084986.1, read as the reverse complement.
GTGATCCAGAACCTCTTCGAAGCCGTCCGGAAGTCGTTCTCCATGGCCTCACCGAACTCCTCCCATGTCCGGGTTTTTGCCTCAGCGACCGCCGCAGCCGCCCCCCGCTTGGCCTGCCGGTACCTGCCTGCTGCCTCCGGAGTCCCACAGGCCAAAAAGGCCCTATAGGACCGGCGGCATCCCTCACCGCCGGTGTCCACCAGCGGGTTGGGATATTGCCGCCACGACAGGCACCGACCACCTTGCGACCACAAGACCGGTCGGCCGCCTTGACAATGGAGGCACGGAACATGGCCCACTCGGACTCAATGTCCCTCGCCTACCCCGGTACATGGTCAAAGTTCTCCCGGAAGTGGGAGTTGAAGCTCTCTCTGACAGGAGACGTTCCCAGCAGAGCCTCACAATACGTTTGGGCCTGCCAGGTCTGACCGGCATCCTCCCCCACCATCGGAGCCAACTCACCACCAGGTGGTGATCAGTTGACAGCTCCGCCCCTCTCTTCGCCCGAGTGTCCAAGACATGCGGCCGCAAGTCCGACGACACGACTACAAAATCAATCATCGAACTGCGGCCTAGGGTGTCCTGGTGCCAAGTTCACATATGGACACCCTTATGCTTGAACATGGTGTTTGTTATGGACAATCCGTGACGAGCACAGAAGTCCAATAACAGAACACCGCTCGGGTTCAGGTCGGGGGGGCCGTTCCTCCCAATCACACCCCTCCAGGTCTCACTGTCGCCGCCGACGTGGGCGTTGAAGTCCCCCAGCAGAATGATGGAATCCCCAGAGCGAGCACTCTCCAGCACCCCCTCCAAGGAGTCCAGAAAGGGTGGATACTCTGAACTGCTGTTTGGGCCATAGGCACAAACAACAGTCAGGATCCGTCCCCCCACCCGAAGGCGGAGGGAGGCTACCCTTTCATCCCCTGGGGTAAACTCCAACATACAGGCACCAAGCCGAGGGGCAATAAGTATCGCCACCCCTGCCCGGCGCCTTTCACTAGCGGCAACTCCAGAGTGGACGAGAGTCCAACCCCTCTCGAGAAGACTGGTTCCAGAGCCCTTGCTATGCGTCGAGGTGAGGCCGACTATATCTAGCCGGAACTTCTCAACCTCGCGCACCAGCTCAGGCTCCTTCCCCGCCAGAGAGGTGACATTCCACGTCCCTAGAGCCAGCTTCTGCAGCCGAGGATCGGACTCCATGCAACAATTCACTGCACCCCTGATGGGTTGTTTTTAACCCTACCTGATCACAGAGCAGACCAAGCTTTTCAGTTTTTGCAATCCACTGTTGATTGTTTGTATTGTTGGACAGTGCCAAATTTTAACATGTCTTCTATGTTCACAGTGCCCAACATTCATAAAATTGCCACAACATCACCAGCATGTGCGTCATTGATGTCTGCCATGAAGCCTCTCCTGAATTGTCATTGCACAGCAGCCTTTAACCCTTTGGAGCAGTATATGGTATTGGCAAATGGTTTCCTAAACAAACAAGAGGGGTTGGAGGGTGAGCATTGTTTGATTGTTGGTGCACTATTCCGATTCGACTGTCTGACACACAACATACACTGTTTGATGTTAAAGATTAATTTCCACACATCACTGTAGCTGTCATGTCTGGAAAAGAGGCAAAACATCTTGGTAAAATGGTGGCTCGATGCCAAGCACTGAGAGGAGCTGTAACAGCCTCTCAAAACTAAACAATAATCCACTTGGGCGAGGAACTGTATTTGTTATCATTAAGTGAGTACACTCAGTTACCAGAGAGCACATTTGTTTTGTTTCAGCCACCTCACCCTGCAGAATATGGGCCTCCGTCAGAGTTGTCAGAGGTTCCTTTAACTTTATGGGCAAAACAGAAAAATCATGTAGGTTTTGGGAATTCGGCTCCACCTCATAAAGTCACACTCAAACCAAATGTCACATTGCCAGCTATCAGACAGTACAACTTGCCTCACAGAGCCATTGCTGGAATTGAAACAGTTATTCAATCTCTATTGGATCAAAATGTACTGGTGCAAACTTCCAGTCCATGCAACACACCCATTTTGCCCATCCCAATACCCAATCGTCCAGATGAATGGAGATTTGTGCAAGATTTGCAGGCTATTAATAATATTGTTGTGCCCACAGCTCCCATTGTGGCAGACACTAATTCAATTTTAGCCTCATTACCATGCAAATCAAAACACTACACAGTCATTGATCTATGTTCAACTTTTTTCGCTATACCGTTGCATCCAGATAGCCAGTATGTGTTTGCATTCACGTTCAATAGCATGCAGTATACATGGCGGCGTTTGCCACAGGGTTATGTTGAGAGTCCAACAGTGTACGCAGCAGCGGTAAAAAGAGACCTGGATGACCTCCACCTCCCAGGGGGTTCAACACTTTTGCAGAATGCAGATTATCTTTTGATAGCCTCTCCATCAGAGGAAGCTTGTCGAACTGATTCAATCTTGCTCCTGCAGAGGTTGGCTGAGTGTGGACATAGAGCATCTCTGCCCAAACTGCAATTTTGCCGATCTGAAGTTACATATTTGGGTCACCTCCTGAAGGATGGACAGCGCCTCCTATCACCAGAAAGGGTGAAACTGCTGGTCAACATGCCCCCCCCCCAGAACTAAGAAGGGCATGCTTTCATTCTTAGGAATGGCGAACTATTGCAGACACTGGATTTTTGAGTATGCGGCTATGGACTGTGTATTGTGAGCAGCCACGCTGCAGTCAGCTCCCCCTGCGGTTCAATGGACTGATGACATGCACAAAGCTTTTCAGAACTTAAGGCATGCTCTCACCATGGCTCCAGCATTAGGATTGCCAGACTATCATCAGCCATTCCATCTACATGTACATGAGAGAGAAGGCTTTGCTACAGGCATTCTAGTACAGAAATATGGGTCTCACTACCGTCCTGTGGCGTACTACTCGTCTCGACTGACACCTGTAGTCCTTGGTATGCCGGGTTGCCTTACAGCAGTGGCCTCTGTTGCTATTCTGCTTGATAAGTCCGCTCCCATTGTACTGGCTCATGACTGTGTCGTGCACGTTCCGCATGCAGTATTACACATTTTAATCACATCAGCTACTCAACACATGACAGCAGCTCGACGTTCAGGTTACGAGGCAACCATCCTTTCCAGCCCACACATAACTTTAAAGCGCTCACCCCCCCTAAATCCAGCCACTCTCCTTCCACTGATTGACACAACCGAATATGAGCATGATTGCATTGCTACTATTGATATGTGTACATCACCAAGGCCAGACCTATTGCAGACACCAATACCTAACTCTGAAATTATTCTTTACACTGATGGTTCAGCTAGCAGACCATCCGACAACGTTCACCTAGCTGGCTATGCAGTAGTAAATGATTGGGAAGTTTTAGAAGCACGAGCTCTGCCGCCTGGCACTTCAGCGCAGGCAGCAGAACTATATGCCCTAACTAGGGCCTGTATTATCGCTTCTGGTAAAACTGCCACCATCTACACTGATTCACGATATGCTTTTGGTGTAGCTCATGATTTCGGTCAGTTATGGAAAATGAGAGGGTTTGTGTCATCGTCTGGCAGGCCATTACAACATCATGCGTTGGTAAATGACCTGCTAGATGCCATTATGCGCCCGTTACAGCTTGCAATTGTGAAATGTACTGCTCACACTCAGGAAAATGATCCTATTTCACGAGGAAATGCAATGGCTGATTTCGCAGCCAAACAAGCGGCAACTTCCTCTTCCTCCATGGTACGTCAGTGTGCCTCCACACAGCCTGTCCATCAATTTTCGCTACCCTCCGTTAATGATGTTGTGATGCTGCAAAATCACGCTGATGATAGGGAGCGTAGTCTTTGGTTGAGAAAAGGTTGTACAGTTGATGCGGAGTCTAGCTTGTGGCTCCACCCTGATGGTCGACCAGTTTGTCCTCGAGCTCTCCTACATGTACTGGCACGTGTCACACACGGACCAGCGCATGTCGGAAGAGGGGTGATCAATGACGTTATTCGCTCACAATGGTTTCCCCCGGGTATCACACAGGTCTCACAAACTCTTGTTGAAAGTTGCTTGATATGCCAACAGACCAGAAAACAGAACAGCACTGTGCGACATGACCATTTGGAACCCCCATCAGGTCCATTTGTAAATATGCAAATAGATTTTGCACATATGCCCAGTTGTCAAGGCTACAAGTATTTGTTAGTCATAACTGATCGATTTTCAAAGTGGGTTGAATGCTTTCCAACCAGGAAAGAAGATGTTAGAACTGTTGTAAAATGTCTTCTAAGGGAAGTAATTCCAAGATTCGGTGTGCCACAGGGAATAGATAGTGACAGAGGTCCAGCTTTTGTATCACAAATCACACAGGGACTGTCAGCTATCTTAGGATTCAAGTGGCAGTTACATGTTCCTTATCACCCACAAAGTTCAGGGCAAGTTGAAAGGATGACGGTACTTGCGACGGATCTGAAATGGCCTGACGCCCTACCTCTGGTGTTGTATTCAATTCGAAGTGCACCAAACGCAACCACAGGACTAAGTCCTCATGAAGTGTTGATAGGGAGGCCAATGTCCACAGGGACAAGCCCCACTTTAACTCCACACAAAACTACCTTGCTCTGGACGGATGAGTTCATGAATGACTATGTGAAAAAACTAACAGAGATTTTGAGAAAATATCATTTGCAGGTATCCAAGAGGCTCCCCAAACCATCAGAGGAACCAATTCATCCTTTTAAGGAGGGTGACTATGTACTAATCAAATCTTTGGAAAAAGTGTCTTTGTGTCCTAGGTGGAAAGGGCCGTACCAGGTGCTGCTGACAACCAGGACAGCTTTAAAGGTCGAAGGCAAGGCAGAATGGATTCATGCCACAAGGTGCAGACTTGCCCCCCCAGCCGCCAGAGAGGATGTGCAGGTCAATGGCAGGTAATCAGACGATTACTCATATTTTCACTCCTGCTAGGTGGGCTGGGCCAAGTTACAGGTCTGGAAGTTTCAGGAGATGGAGAGCAGGGAGGCTTCTCTGCTTGTGATACAGTCATAGTTACAGAGTCCTCGAAGAGGGTTAGGGTTAGGGTTAGGGTTAGCCTCTGCAGGACAGCCCTGGAGAAACAAACCAGGTAATAGACTCTGAATGCAAGGACGGAGTAATCAACTTTTTGAAGCTCAGTAGCAACAAAAATGCACATGGAACTGAAAAACAAGGTGATTATGTTGCTAAAATGGAGCCAGAAAATACTGGAGGTCCAGCACCTTCAGCTCTGTCTCGTACAAAATGAACTGTGAAATCTGTTGTTTTTGAGTGTCCCACTTACAGATGTGAAGAAAATGATTGCTATGTTGCAAGACCTGACATCTTTACAAAGAGAAAGTGGACGTGGGCCACCTATGATAAGAGGTTGGTGGAGATGGAGTTAATTAAGCCTGGAAGGATGAAGGTAAAATTCACACTCGAAGTTCCTCAACTTATACCTCTAGAGTTATGGTGTTTCACTAAACAACAACTGGTTTCCTCCCCTGATTGTAAACTATGGGATATTAGTTATCCAGAGAAAAAGGGAAAACCTAAATCTTGTAATGCTGATGCATGGTATGAAGATGAAGCCGTTTCGGCCTATGTTTTTTTCACGTCAGCCAAAGACCGAGATGATGCTAAGACTGAACAGATTGCGCAAGACTTGACTAAAGGCAAAGCTCAACAGCCTGTTGAGCCAAAAGTAAATTCAGCTATTAGTCTTATGATTGATTATGCACGTGATCTTAATTTCAGTAATTGCTGGCTGTGTCAAAATATGCCAGTGTCAATCCACTCACCTATGTTTAACCCAATTCCATTCACCAAAGCTGACTATGAAAAGTCTAATTGGAATGATCTAAGTTCGAGACTTAACGATTACGCAGGTGATTGTTACACCAAAGAACATGCTGACATTGCACAACATGTTGCACAAAGTATCAATGACCAGTATTTGCCGGATGGATTTAACCATACAATCCTCCTCCGTATACTATACCTATACTGAAACTTGGGTTTGAGTATAGAGTCCAAGTTAGTCTGACCCAAACAAATTGTTCGGAACCTCCTGAAAACCAGGTGTGTGTTCCTCAACCGTACACGTCCACTATTTTGGCTGAAGCTCTAGTCTATGTGCAACCATGGGCTGGTAGTTTGTCAATAGGGTCAGTTAAAGTACGGGTGCGGAACTGTACAGAGCCTCAGCAAAGAGAGAAGACACCCGTGAGGGACTGTTCAGTTTATTTGCCCCCTGTGCCCACTCATGCACTGCAAAATGTTCCATTGTGTTTCCGAGGAGTAGGGTCAGGTCAGGAGGAGTTAGGACAGAGCAGTTGTAATACGGTAGTAAATGTCACTCTAAAGCAGTCTCCCCTGCCAGAGAGAGTGTATTTAATTTGCGGTGATAAAGCTTATTCCTGCATGCCGTACGAAGAATCACAAGGCATTTGCTGTTTGGCTTATTAGATTCCCCTGATCAGAAAAGTAGATGCCGAAGAATTAGCTTCGCTGTATCCTCCATTGCATAGATACAGGAGGGAGTTAACATCCTCCCAACGTGTCATCAGTGTCCTTTTACCCTGGTATGGTGTTGATGTGTCACAACAGGAACTTGCATCTTTATCTAAGGTCTTGGAAAGTCACCTGAATGCCTCTAGTAGAGCTATGTTGGCTGAACATAAGGAGTTACAGGAAGTCAAAACTGTTGTTCTGCAGAACAGAATGGCTCTTGACCTCCTGCTTGCAATCACAAGGTGGCACCTGTAAAATTATAGGCTCTGAATGTTGTTCTTACATTTCTGATGCAATAGCTGAAGTGATGGATATGGCTCATGAAACTGCATTAGGCATAAAGGAATTACATGTTAACCATGGGTTTAATTTTTCAGGTTTTTCAGGTATCTTCGGGCCATGGGGGTCCGGCCTGATCAAGCTTTTGACTATACTGCTGGTCATCGTTCTCCTCCTCATCCTCCTCTGTGCCTGTATGAGTTGGCTGATTAAGCTGATGGTGAAGAAAATCCGTCATTCAAGCACCCCAGGTGTGTACAACTGTTGATGCAAATGTTAACAATAATGTGACAATGAGATATTATGATTTTCGAGGCTTTGAGGAGTGGATACAGCGTTTTGGGCTGGATGACCTCTCCCTGGAGGATGATGACGAGGAGGAGGAGACCTCAGGTCTGTAAGCAAAAGTATTTAGATTAATGAATCAGGGAGTCAGATAGTGGGAGGTGTGATTTGTCTGAGTGTTAAACTGAGGCAGATGCGTATCACCTGCTGTCTGCAGATGAAACTCAGAGGCTTCTGTGTGTTCATGTACTCCGTGTTTTGTTTTCCTTTCAGGATCCCATTGTTTTAATGATTCAAGATTTTATTGTGTGTTCGAAAATTCAAAATGACACTATTAATCACTTTAATCATTTTTGTTTAATGAAGTACAGTCAAATCGCTGTTTCGATTATAGAGAATGTTGTATGTGATTTTGATTTCATGAATGTGAATTTGAATGCAATGGGAAAAAAACTGAAACTGATGAAGAGGATTTACGAGGATGAAATTGAAGGATTCCATGCCACCATGCATCGAAAGTGCTAGTAACCTCTCCATGGTTGGTGACCCTTGACTGTATGTTAAGTACATGGGTTGAAGACTCGTCAGTGCATAAATTAATGTGTGAAATGATTAAAATTGTTATTGTGATTTAACTTTTTCCTTTTTTTTTTTTTTTTTTTTTTTTTTTTTTTTTTAAAGATTTTCTCTGGCATAGACACCTTTATTTGAAAGTAGAGAGACAGGAAATTACGGGAGAGAGAGGGGGGTGTGACATGCAGAAAGGTCCGCCGGCCGGGAATTGAACCGGGGTCCGCTGCGTACATGGCATGCGCTCTAAACCACTCGACCACCTGCGCGCCCTAACTTTTTCCTTTTCAGGGATGAGATGAGTATTTTGCTGTATGTACCACCTTTTAAAGTGTAAGGTTTCCTTTTGAGATGTGATAGAGTAAACGCATAGGTCTTGTTTCCTCCATACCATCGAGGCGTGGCCTTAAGCCCCTCGCTAGACTAGAAGTAGTCAGCACAGGGTTCTTGTTTGCTTTTTCAGGATCTTTAGGGAAGTATAGCTTCTGTGAGATAGGTGCATGTGACTCATGATGTCCGTCCTGAGCTCCTTTAATACTTCAGTGTTTCAGGGGTTCTTCATTCCACTGTCCTTGTTGGCCGGAAGGCGGAACTCATGTGTTATGTGACAGAAGAGGTATATGTGGTACATAAGAGGGGAATGTTATGATTTTCATGAAATGTTTTTAAATTCATTTTTATTTTTCCCTGGGTACATGCATTGTAACAGAATGATGTTACTATGTTAAATTATGTTTTCAATACCATTTGATTTTATCTTATGTGACTATTGTGGATTTGTACTGTAAATGCTGTTTCCGTTCTGGGGTACTCCGTGGGTAGTCTTGCCACTGTAATGCCTAGAGTATGGGTAGTCAGTATTGATCTCATGATCAATAAGAGGGGATTGTTAGGGAATTTTCCATAACTAATATGCACTGGGTCAAACTAGGCTTTGTGGTCATAACAAGGCCACACCACATATTGGGTTTAGACACTGTCTCCCCTTGAGATTGTGGTAAGCAGTGAGTCTGCTCCTTTTGGGGAAAACAGGAGGCATTCTGATAGTGTTGCTATAGCAGCCGGGGTCAGATATGTGTTTGACTGTTTTCCCTGAATGGGGTAAAGGTAACTGGAGTCAGATGTTTGATATAGTGTTGGATGTAGGACAAAGGTCCTGAGTGAGGTCTAAGCAATGTTTTGGCTATAGACCAGTAGACTACATTCTGTATATTGTAGATGTGTTGGTCTGCCCATATTTGGGCAGGGCTCAACCTTGGGCATTATCTGTGTGGTTTAAGTCTATCCCCGGAGGAGAGAAACTTCAGAATTGAAGGGAGCATCAGAACATAACGTGTACTGATCATTCGCTCATTTCTCCTTGATCAAGTAAATAAACCTTTTCAATGCAAGACATCCTGTCTACTCTCTCCATTGATGTATGGGCTGCATAATTAAAATCATTATCAGGGCCCAAGCAAGGTAAGGCAATTTTTGTTTCAAAAAATTTCCTTACACCAATTCTGATTTGGCAAAAGTAAAAACAAAACAAACCAACAAAATTCACCATGTGCGTTTGGCAATATACAGGGACATTATATCCCATGGCAGACCCTTGATCTGACGGGCCTGGTCTCTAAATTCCCTGACATTCATGATGGGGCCTCAAAGTGGATCAGAGACTTTGAGGAAGCCACCATTGGCAAACTGTTGGCACTGGGGGATACAAAGACAGTGTGGGCCCAAACCCTTGGAGCCTCGACAATGGAAAACATGCTAAAGCACAATGACTGGCACAGCTCCAATCTAATGAATTGCAAACTTCAAGCAGAATTCGAGCACCTGTCACAACTGGAAAGCAAACTCCACGGCAACAAATACACCAACCGTTCAACCAGCACAGCCCCCCCACAGCCATTGCCAGGTGTCAATGTCCACCGACAACAATATAACAACACGAGACAAATTGCTGGTCCTCGTGGGGAGGGTCAGTTGCCATGGCGGCTGTTAAAGAACCAATGCTGCAGGTTCAAATAGAGAACAGGCAAACTTCAATGTTAATAGATACTGGAGCCACGCACACATGCGTGAGTAATGAATATGCCACCCACCTCCCCATGTCAGGCAAATTTGTCAAGACAGTAGGACTTTCGGGATTAAAGCAGCTAACCACAACAACAGCTCCAGTACACCTGGTCACAAAAGGAGGAGAAATAAAAATTCCAATTCTAGCGTCCAGTCAAACTCCATTTAACCTATGGAAAAGAGATGCACAATGCAAACTAAAAGTCCAAATTTGGTGCACTCCACAAGGAGTGTACGTTGACACTTCAGGATTGGACTTCCAAAAGCATGTGCAAAGAGTCTACTGGCTGGGAGATCTTACTGAGCCAGTACAGTCAGATGGAACACCTATACAGCATAAGAAACAGATAACGATTTGATTTCAGCAATTGCATTGTGCAAGGGGGGAAGTGTTGAAAATCGTAGGAAAGCAAGGATATTGGTCCCCATACATGCAAGCAATGGTTGAAAAAGTATGAATGAATGTGGAATTTGAGCAAAAAACAATGTTTGTATGTAGACATGATAAAACCGGTATATGGTAAAAGATACATGCTGGTGATAATCGACCGCTTTAGCAGACGGGTTGAAGCAACTCCATCTAAAACTCTTGGAGCAGATATGGTCATTAAATTCCTCACCAGAGAGGTCATACTATGATTTGGCCTTCCATCAGAAATAAGTTCAGATAATGGTTCTGCTTTTATTCCAAAAAAAATGAAAGGAGTCCTACAGTATCTAATAAACAAACAAAGACTCGGAAGTGTGTATCACCCGGCCAGCCAAGGTATTGTTGAAAGAATCAACGAAACCCTGAAAGAAAAATTAGTAGGATCTGTGCTAGCACAAAGCTTAACTGGGTGGATGCATTGCCACTCGCACTAATGAGCTATCGCATGCAAACTCACTGAAACACACATCTAACACTGCATGAAATGCTAACGGGACGTCCCATGCCTGCTCCAAACTTGAAAGGTCCTCATAAAGGACCGAACCTTGAGCAACTGCAAATTGAACTGTCTGAATATATGAACCAACTAACTGCCATCCAGTGATCTATATATTTGCAGGAAAAAGCAAAGGAACCAGAAGCCGGACAGGTCGTCGAGAGACAGGTGGTACCAGGCGACCAGGTGTACGTAAAAGTCTTCAGAAGAAAGTGGCACGAGCCAAGGAGAGAAGGGCCGTACACCGTGGTGAGAGCGACGCCGACAGCAGCCCAGGTCGAAGGAAGCACGACGTGGTATCATCTGAACCACTGCACCAAAGTCCAGACAGAGACAAAGGGCTGTATAACACTGAAAAACAATGACAAAAATTATGTGGCTATTTGCGACAGTAATGTGCAGCCTAGTGTTTGCAATCACCAGGCACCTTGGAGACGAAGGAAACTGCACTAAGGAGCCAAAGCCCGACTCTGGAGGCATGGCCAATTAAACGTCCATTGGAGTCACAGCCACTCCAAGAAACAACGCATGACCATGTCCAAGATAAGTATGATGCAAACACTAAATTCCCAATCCACACTGTGTTGAAACCCATGCCAACATTCTCATATATAACTCACCATGTCCCTAAGCCAGATAGTCAGGGGCAGGTTAACAAACGAGCTAAAAGATACCTTCTTAACAACATTGGTTTACGAGTCCATACTTCCCTGGACAACAATTAATAAAAATGTAAATTGGATTAACTACATACATTACAACCAACAGAGATATGTCAACTACACTACTGAGGTCTTTAAGCAATTGGGTCAACAACTGCATGAAACCAGCACCATGGCATGGCAGAATAGACAAGTATTAAACTGGATGTTAGCAGAAAAGGGGAGAGTGTGTAAAATGTTTAAGACGCTCTGTTGCACGTATATTTCAAATAACACAGCAGCTGATGGAACATTTTCTGTTGCTATGAAAAATCTGAAATGCTAAAATCTGAAATGTCTGAAAATGCTGGTAGGGGTGGAATCATTAAGTAGAATGGGCTAGAGGAAATCTTTGGAAAATATGGAGCTGTTTTGGCCAAAATAGGGATAATCACCCTGATAGTACTGATTCTGATTTTCTTGTTGACATGTTGCATCGTGCCTATCCTGAAGAGATTGGTGTATGGGAGCAATGGACAAAAAGCTGAACGTTGCAGCAGACATACAAGGAGCAAAAATGCTAAGTATAATGCCCCCTGAACAATTTGCGCGCAGAATCCTTCTGACGCAAAGGGGGGAGGATCAGGATCTTTTCCCAGTTCCTGATTACATCAAAAATAAGGACATTTCAGATGATGATGAGGAATCGTGAGTTAAAGGAAAATGAACAATAGCTGATGTACTCCTCAGAAGGAAAGATGGAATAAAGTATCCTTGTCATCATACATATATTCACATTTTAAGTTTGCTGTTTGACTTTGTGGTTTAAAGAATACACCCATACTCATATATATATCCGTATTTTAAGGTTGCAGTTTCACAGTTAACAAGTGTTTTCATAGTCAATAGGTAACAGAATCATAACCCAAACAAGTATGTTACATTTGGCTAAAGAAATGTGTTGTGTGTGTATGTTACTAGTCCATCAATAACATATTAAACGATCTGCAAAAATCTAAGAAATAGAAATAGGCCGCCCACTGGGAGGGGGCGATGGAGGAATTTTCCTGTGCTCAACAGCCAGTCAGGTTTTTCGCCTTCATCAGAAAAAAGCAGAAACTAGAAGTGTGTTTAATGGTTCAGATATGTTTTAAATATACTTGTGTATTAGACTCTGATTGTGTCAAGAGTTCATATATCACCATATCATGTGCGTGTTTGCATGTACATCATGTTCATGTTTAAAGAAGTCGCCCAGGCCAATCTCTAGGCTAAAGAACCACTGGTTGCACTCGGAGACATATATCTCGCCCAAGCACACACATACAGAGGTAGATTTATCATACTTAATCTCTACGGACATTTATGATAAAATCATAAAGAGGAGGGACTATGTAGTGGTAGATCTGTGTGCATCATGGTGAAGGGAGACAACAACAAGTAAAACAAAGGTCAACAGATGTACAAATGGGACATGTCGCAACAAGCCTGTGTAGGGAGTTTTTGCCATGTCCGTATCCTTAAAAGGATGTTTTGAGAGACAACATTACTGGAAGGGGTTCTGCTTACAGGAAACCAGATCTTAGCTGGACACGCCAGGTCGCCTTGACCTGGCACACACATAATGCCAAAACTGCCAAACCAGTGATATAAATAGCCTAGAGAAAGGCTGAGGCGGGAGCTGTTTTCGTTAGTCTTGGTTGTCGTATGCCGTGTTTATCGCATCTTCAATAAAGATCCCAGTTGACTGTTCAACTACTTCTGTTCTCGGTCTCTTACTTTAAGAGTTAGTAAAATTAAGTTATCACGGAATTATCTTACAGTAGTCCAGCCAGAATATTTGCATTTGAAAAGCGTGACGATGTTGTGTTCACAGTTGGAGCTGATTTCAGTTCTGCTGGTAGTTTGTTCCAGTTGTGTGCAGCATAACAGCTAAAAGCTGCTTCACCATGTTTAGTCTGAACTCTGGGCTCCACTATCTGACCTGAGTCAGTAGATCTACTGGGTTTATATTCTACTAACATGACATTCATGTATTCTGGACCTAAACCATTCAGTGATTTGTAGACCAGTAGCAGAACTTTAAAATCTATTCTATAGCTGACTGGGAGCCAGTGTAAAGACTTTAGAACTGGAGTAATGTGCTCTGATCTCTTTGTTCTGGTTAAAACTCGAGCTGCAGCGTTCTGAATGAGCTGCAGTTGTTTAATGCTTTTTTGTGGGAGTCCAGTCAGAAGACCGTTACAGTAGTCGAGTCTACTGGAGATGAAAGCATGAATCAACTTCTCCTGGTCTGTTTGAGACATAAAACCCTTCACTCTGGATATGTTCTTAAGCTGATAGAAGCTGTTTTGGTGATTGATTTGATATGACTGCTGAAGGTCAGATCTGAGTCTATCAGCACGCCAAGGTTTCGGACTTGGTCGCTAGTTTTTAGAGAGAGTGACTCGAGATGTTTACTGACAGCAATCCTCTTCTCTTTATTGCCAAAAACAATTACCTCAGTTTTGTCCTGATTTAATTGAAGGACATTTTGGTTCATCCAATTTGTTACTTGCTCTAAACAGTGACACATTGGGCCAGATGCAAGAACCACTTGTACGCACAGATTAGTTCTTAAACCATGCGTACAAGTGATTTATGAGGATTTGCCGCATTCACCAATTTCCTCGTATTTTGGATTTTCTCTTAGGTACGAACAAAATTTACGAGTGGTGCACACCTGTCGTACCTGTCACGCACAACCAACCTGCAGTCCTCCAAAGCAATAAAACATCACTGTTACTGTCTAATTGTCTAATGGCAGCGTGCCAACGATATCATGTTTTTTGGGGGAACTCCATTTTTTTCCGTGGGGGGGGGGGTTTGACATCATATACTATAAGCAAGATATGATAATCACTTAATGAACACATAACACCTCCACACGGGTACCCTCATCTCCAACTTCTTCTGCCGGCTTGCCTTGCGTTGTCATCCCGGGTGTTAGCAGGTCTGTGCTGACAGCAGTCCGGCAGCAGGTGTAACATCAGCATTTGAGCTTCAGAGTCAACTGACTTGGATTTTCTTTTTAACATCACTGTATGCTGACTACCACTTAACAGAGAAATGAATAATGTCGATCCGCAGGCTGAGCGTATATTATATTGACAGTATTTTAGAGACCCCTGAGTAATGGGTGTGAACTACAGGGGATGTAGAGAAGGGGGTGAAAAGTGTATACTATGTCCCGTTCATTAAATTGCACTTCTGAATCCATAATCATGATGACATTACTCTGTTTGTAAAATAATTAGGCTATTTAGTATAAAGAAGTAGGCTATTTAACAATTTAGGTAGATGTATCAGTCATTTAAATTGACAATTGAAACTATGATATAATGCAAGCTTACAATATAAATATTAGCGGCCGAAACTACAAAGTGACTTGTCCACAGTTACTTTTCCACAATATAAACTGACTATTTATTAATAACTGTTATTCATTTAATTGAAATATTACTTATCTTAGTAATAGTTTAACTCCCTGGCTGATGACATAATTCATGTTAAATCATTTTTGTTTTTATTTCTGTGATGGTGCAACAGCTGAGACAGCGTTCACAGCACGGGTCATTTTTCCTCATTCTTTGTCTTTCTCAGGACCTTTAATTCCACTAACACTAAATAATAATCTGTGTTTCTGTTGATCTATTTCTGAGAGCATTAGCGTTCTGAGACCTCAGTCTGAGAGCTCGTAAAGTTCTTATTTTTAGTCTTTAGTGCCATTTTCATGAATGGAGCTTCTCCACAACCTGCCGGTCGTCTGACCTTATTTGGTATTTTGGGGGCGTCATTCATGTTAATTTACTATTCTCGGGAACGCGCGTTCATTTAGAACAGGTGGGATTCATCATGTTTACGAAGGTCATTTACGACTGTTTCCTGGTGATACGAGTGTTTGGTGAATCCGACGTGGCTCACTCGTAAATTCCACCTCACGAGAAAAGTACGACAGATTTAAGAAGAAAAATACGAACATATTCTTGCATCTGGCCCATTGAGTGTATTGGACTGTAGTCATCCGGGGACAGTGCTAGGTATATCTGCGTGTCATCTGCATAACTACATTACGTGTACACAGCCGCCACGCTGTGCGCATGTTTATCTGTGTACAAAGCTTGCCATTCTCTCTGTCTCTTGATTGCAATTTTCCCTGCTTCTCTTTCTCTCTTTCTTCTCTTCTTACTAACCACACACACACACATATTCACATCCCTCATCACTCCGCTGTTGATGAGACAACACAGGCTCAGCTAAGCTACATGCTAAGTAGCATCATCCTCAGCCACGTGTGTTGCTGCTGAGTCGGTGTGTTTGGGAGCGTTGACCACAAGTCATTTTTGTCCAGCTGTCGCTCCTGAACACCCCCCCTCTCACACACATACACACACCTGTTTATTTGTTCAGTCTTCCATACACATCTGACATTGTTTGTGGATTAGTATAATGGTAGAACAATTTATAACCATACATTGATTAACCTTTTAATTGATAGTTTGTTAATACATTGTTTTAGCTTTAAAGAGAAGAGTTTTGTGATTATTGTGTATATGTTGTGATAAGTGGCTGATCAAAATAGTCAGAGCTCAGACTACTCCTTCACTTTTCTATTTTATTCTTGATTGAGGCTAATTTAACAATTTGGTTATTGTTCCAGGTTTCCGGGTGGTGCCCCAAATGAATCATTAGAATTGATTATTCTTTAATTTCCTATTAATTATAAATAATTATTTTTGATCATTATTGATCATTTTTATTAACCCAACATTTGATGGTTCCCCTCGTGGTGAGGTCCCAACAAATGTAAACATTAAACTGCAGATGTTTATATTTTCCTCACTATGAAATCTATTCAACTCATCAGTTGTGGACAAACAGTTTCTGACTGTTTTCAGCTCAGAAGAATTCATAGATCTGATGCAGATGTGTGCATCATATTAACAGCAGAGTTTGAAATATAAACCTCTCCCATGTTGCCTCCATTTCCTCTCCATCATGTTAAATTTGTTAAAATCCTCTTACTGATCTCCAGACGCTCAGCCAGCTCTTCCTGCTTCATTCTCCTCAGGAAGTGCAGTGTGATCTGCACAAATGCTTCTCTGTTGCTCCTCCTCTGCTCTTCCTCCTCACCGTCCAACACCTCCTCATCCTCACTCTGACTCTCTAAGCATTCTGGGTAATCTGGACTCAGAGCCTTCTGCATCTTCTTCAGCTCGTTCTTCACAAACCTGCTGATGTTCTCCTCCAGCAGCTGGAACAGAATCAAATGTAAATGTAACTGGTAGAAGTCAACATCAGATCATCAGTGACAGACTGAAAAGCTGCTGGTCTACAGAGTGCAGCATGGAGACTGTTAGGACCAGAATGGTAGTTTAGTATTTAGTCTGTGGCTGTTGTAGTTAGCAGTAGTAGCTGTGCTTTACATTTACACACCATAAATATGGAGTCCAGCTGTGTTTGATGCTGCTGGACAGACTGACCACTGAGAACCTCTGAGCTCTGCTGATGACCTCTGTGAAGAAAAGATGAAGTCTCAGAATAAATAATGACACTCAGTGTTAAAGGTGTTGTGTTCTATCACAGTGGATCCAGGTAAAACACTCGGCTGTTCTGTCTTACCTCTGATCATTTGTCTCTGTAAAGACTTTGTACCTCTGTTTAAACACTGTTATACAGATAAAGTTTGTGGTTTTAGAAAAGTGTTTGTATGTATTCATGAGGACATTGTATGTGAAAACAATTTACGTCAGTTTAACTTCTTCTTATGATAGTTGGATAATAACAGAAACATTTTACAGTCTGACCTCTGATCAGCAGACTGATGTTCATGTTTGAAGTTAACAGGTTGATCATTAGACCAGTCACTCTTCATGGACACACAGCTGGGTTCAACGTCATCTGGTCTCTGCTGATGGATCCTGAGAAAAATACATAATTGATGAAGTCACACCCTGGATGTAAAAGAATGTCTGTGATCTAAAAATATCCTATAGAAAAGCAGAAATAACATGGGAAAAAACAAAGCTACAAGTTCACTGTGCCATTCTGAAAGAAAAAAATCGCTACTTATAATAAAACTGTTCAAAGTGAAATGAGGTCCAACTTCTCTAGGATTACTGCAGAGAGCAGTGGAAACACAAAGGTTTTGTTTCATTGACACACATCCTCCATTGACTACTGAGTCCAACTCCCTTTGACTTAGTGAATCAGGGATCAGCCTTGAAATGTGAAGAATTTGCTACCTTATTCCAAGGCAAAGCCAGACATATAAGGGCGGGCATTCAAAATACAACAAACAACCACTATGACACACCCGAGAACAGCCCTCCAAAATTATGTCTTAGCAATATTACAGAATCTGAACTCAGGAAAATTGTATCTCAAATCAACTCCTCAACATATGCACCAAAAAATAAAATAGAGCATTCAATCTATATATCCACTAAACTAAAACTGAAGTAGTCAATCTATATATCTTTGTAAGTGTTTTCTTAACTGTTATACAGATAAAGTTTGTGGTTTTTAGAAAAAGTGTTTGTAGGAGGAGTGTGTGTGTTTGTATTTATGAGGAAATTGAGTATAAAAAGTTTTTTTAAATCAAACTTCGTCTTATGACAGTTTATTTCCTATCAACCTTGCAGAATTAACTTCAATGATTACTTCATCCAAACCAGCATCCTTTCTCTTAGACCTAATTGCAACTAGGCTGCTTAAGGAAGTTTTTCCCTGAATAAGCACTCCTTTATAAAACATAGTCAATATGTCTTTAGTAGCAGGATATGTACCACAGTCCTTTAAAGTAGCTGTAATTAAACCACTTCTTAAGAAGCCAACTCTTGATTCAGAGGTTTTAGCCAACTATAGACCGATATCTAACCTCTATATCTATATCTATATCTAACCTCCCCTTTCTCGCTAAGATCCTTGAGAAAGCAGTTGCTAATCAGCTGTGTAACTTTCTAAATAATAACAGCTTATTTGAGGATTTTCAGTCTGGATTTAGAGCTCATCATAGTACAGAAACTGCACTGGTAAAAGTTACAAATGACCTCCTAACTTCATCAGACAATGGGCTTCTCTCTCTCCTCGTCCTGTTAGATCTTAGTGCTGCCTTCGATACTATTGATCATCAAATCCTGTTACAAAGACATGAACATTTAATTGGCATTAAAGGAACTGCATTAAACTGGTTTAAATCGTATTTATCTGATAGATTTCAGTTTGTAAATGTTAATGATAAATCCTCCATGCAAACAAAAGTTAGACACAGTGTTCTTCAGGGTTCAGTGCTTGGACCGATACTATTCTTCTTATGAACCTACTAGAACACTGCGCTCCGAGCTCATAGAACCTTATGAACCTAGTAGTTAGGTTCCAGCTCCTAGTTTATGCTGCTATAGGCTTAGACTGCCGGGGGACTCCCATGATGCAATGAGCTCCTCTCTCCTCCTCTCTCTCTCTCTATCCATCTATATCCATTAACATTCATGTACTATTAATGCATCAATAAGCTAAACTTCTTCCCTGGAGTTGTCTGTGCTTTCTAGTCTCACAGGTAATCTGGACCTTCAATGTGCTTCTCTCTCCTCTCCTTCCTCTCTCTCTCCTCTCCTTCCTCTCTCTCCTCTCCTTCCTCTCTCTCTTCTCTCTCCTCTCCTTCCTCTCTCTCTCTCCTCTCCTTCCTCTCTCTCCTCTCTACTCCAACCGGTTGAGGCAGATGTTCTCCCACTGTGAGTCTGGTTCTGGTTCTGAGGTTTCTTCCTGTTAAAAGGGAGTTTTTTCTCTCCACTGTCACCAAGTGCTGCTCATGTGGGAATGTTGGGTCTCTATAAATTAAACCTGAAGAGTTTGGTTTAAACCTGCTCTATGTGGAAAGAGCCTTGAGATGACTTTGTTGTGATTTGGCGCTATACAAATAAAGATTGATTGATTGATTGATTGACATGTCTGTTCTTACCTGAGACTGTTCACCTCAGACAGAGGACACAGAGACATCGAGGAATCAGAGTAGACCCAGAACCCAGCATATAGAGGTTCAGTGAATGTGGTGTAGAAGGTGTGGAGGTGGATCAGTGTGTCAGAGGAGACTCTGTAGAAGGACAGAGTGCCAGCAGGACAGTCCACATACACTGCTACTCTGTTAGAGACAGAGGAGGAGGAGGAGGAGGAGGAGGAGATGGATGTTTCTCTGTTATTGTGCCAGACAGAGCAACCATCTTCATCAGAGCAGAACAGGCACCAGGACTGATTGTTCCTTCCAAACGAACTGTCACTCTTTCTTTTCCTGTTGATTCCTTTGTAACTCACTGATATTTCAACCTCTCCTCTCCACTCGACCTCCCAGTAACAGCGACCAGTCAGACCATTACTACACAGCAGCTGTTGCCAGCAGTCAAATCTGTCTGGATGATCAGGATATGACTGATCCTCGTCCACACATGTCACCTTCCTGTTGTTGTCAGACAGTTTGAGTTTTCTGTTCACTGTGTTTGTGTCCAGTGTGAGTTCACAGAAATCTGAGGAAGAGAAGAAGAAACAACAACACAGCAGCAGTTTATCATCTGACACACCTGATGGATTTATTCTCTGTTTAACTTCTGATCTGTTGTTCATTTCTATAAAGTTTCATGATGACACATTTTGTCAGTAATGGTTTAATGAATAAATACCACAAAGACCAACTTTGTATTTAAAGAGAAACTGACTGTGTGCTGTTTAGTTGTCATGAATCAAATTCAATCCACACTTACACTTCTCCAGACCAGGTTTTAACCTGTGCTCTCCACCATGGTCCACCCTGGAGGAAGAAACACAGTCAGAATGATTTTCTATCCAACATGAGTCCTAACTGCTGTTCAACATGAAGCAGTGTTCCTCAGTTTGTCAGAGTGACACAGAAACAGGCTGAAACTCATCTGTCTCAACTGTCTGCTGGATTCTTTCACTGAAGTCTGAGAGGAAAAGACCTGAAGAAGAAGATGTGATGAACAAATATGTCCTCCCACATGATAAATCACTATATTAAATATTGATCTCTGCATGTTGTCCTGAGGATAGAGCCAGTCATCACTTCAATATCAAAAGGAGAAAAAAGGAGCATTTTTGAAGTGATCAGAGAATAAATGCAGCTATAAGACAGCAAAACATTTGACTCTAATTATTCCATGTGTTCATTCATTTGGTTTGAATATATAATAATAATAATAATAGTTGAAAGACACAATAAGAAGAAACAACCACAAGTTAGAAAGTTCTAAATAAAGTTCATGATACAAGTGAACTACTTTATAATAAACAGTAAATACATCAATAGTAAAATAACAGATGGACTCTCCTCTGATGAGTTCAGGGACACCAGGAGATCATGGACGTTTAACTCAAGAACAACTTTAGGTCCACTTACTAGTTTTTATATTATATTATATTATATTATATTAAGTTATATAATATTATATTATATTATATTAAACTATATTATATTATATTATATTACGTTATATTATATTATATTATATTAAACTATATTATATTATATTATATTATATTATATTATATTATATTATATTATATTATAATACATTACATTATATTATAATATAATATATTATAATACATTATATTACATTACATTATACACTGTTGCCCATAAAGTTGGAATAATTTTGTTTTCAGACACATTCCTCTTCACTAATCACCTTTGACCAGGTGCAATGAGATTGATCAATATAATTTTGAGATATTGAATATTCACACTTTATCTATCAAGAATAAATCACATTGTCACCATCATTTCATGGGAAGAAGTAAAAAATATTTTATTCCAACTTCATGGGCGACAGTATATGCTATTCTGTTCTGTTCTGTTATAATAATATGTTATGTTATGTTATAATATATTACATCACATTATATTACATTACGTTACGTTACTATTATATTATATATTAATAATAATAATAATAATGCATTTTATTTAAATGTGCCTTTCAAAGCACTCAAGGACACCTTACAAGGCTCATAAAACACAACAACAGTCGTTAAACAATATAAATCAGGTAACATTTAGTGCAAAGATAAAAAAATAAATATGAATGTGACTATAAAGTGCATCAGTACAATAAATAAACAAGAACGTGATTGCATAGTTAGTGTGAGACAGAGTATGCCACTCTGAATAGGTGCGTTTTCAGGCGGGATTTAAAGGTGGAAACAGAGTCCGAAGTGCAAAGGACATAGAATAAACACATTCATTCCATTACACATAGACATATGTCCGCGAGATGGACACAGCACATCACATGTACCCCCCCTCCCTCCCAGCCCCCACACATATGCATACATATCAGGTATAAGGCAGAAAGCACCAACCAGCCCATTTATAGTGCTCTTGGCTACACCGCCCTTTCATCTAGCTTTCCATAGTTTGTTGACCATGGAAATTGCATTTGGAATAAAAGAGTCTTTGTAGATTTTTTTCCTTGCCGTATGTTAGGTTAGGTTACTTTATTGGTCTCCACCAAGGAGAAATTTGTTTCGGAGATAGGGAAAAGTTGCAGCAAATAAATGACATACAATAAAAACAACATGCAGTACAAACGTACAGCACGTAAAAAGACAGTGATGGAATAAACACAGACTGACACTGGACGATCCTACACATCTGCTGCTATAAATATACACCCATACCACCTGCAACCCTCCATCATAGCATTCACATAAGCATTCGCATCACCACATCACCATGTCAACCTACCAAAACATGAATTCTGTCAAAAATATAGGTTCATTACTCTATGTACTCTATAGCGCCGCCCTAGGGGAAGCAGCTTGAACTCAGAATGGAGGGGGTGGGTGTCATTGTCTAATATTTTCATAGTTTTTCTGTGTACTGCAGTGCTGTGTAGGTTTTCTAGTGTGTTTTGAGGTCTTCCCATAATTCTCCCTGCCATATTAACAATGCTGGACAGCATGTTCTTGTTAAATAAAGTCAGGTGACCATACCAGACAGAGATGTTGTAACTAAGGACGCTCTCTATCAGGCTGACATATGTCCTTTCAAGAATATTACAGCTGATGCCAAAGCCCTTTAGTTTCCTAATTAAAAAACAATCTTTGGTTGGCCTGTTTGCATAGCATCAACATTTTCAGTGAAGTTCAGCTTATCATCAATGTGTGTACCCAAATCCTCAGAGTTTACGTTGTTTCATGCTGCAGTGTTTGTTGGTCAGCTGCTCTGTTAAAGGAAATTATTTAGTCATTCAATAAAAAAAATGCTGCAGTCGCTTCTTTTTAAGATGAAGTACAGATGAAGTCTTGCATGTGCGCCCTATAAGACTGTCCTGCTGCTGCGCTGCCCTCACTGTTTGGTTCCGCCTTTGTCGTCCGTCAACGTCAAGTTAATAACTAACGTTTAAATAATCGATTCTTGACTTTTGTGAATCAATGCAGAATCGACTACATCCGCATCGCGATGCATCATATAATCAATACATTCCCCCCCCCCCCCCCCCCCCCCCCCTAATATTAGTTTATCCAGTTATCAAACATGTTGAACACAGCTTTGGACAGAGGACACACAGAGACCACTGTGGACATTTAATGCAGGTTTAATGGTTTGAGTTTGTGAATGCTGCGTCACTTGGTCGTGTTAAATATTGCTTCCACAAGGAATTGTGGGACGGGATTATCTCCTTTCCTTTCAAGGATGGTCAGGTGTACCCTGAGCTAAAGGAGGTTAGAAAGGAAGCACTGAATCATCGTTCCTTAACATTTAGAGAATTCAACCAGCTCTTGGCATAGATGCCATTTAGATACTTCTGGGTCATTTCACTCAGTTAGGAACCTTCCTCAGCAAAAAACACTATTCAGCCTCACTCTTAGTTTTCTACTTCACATCCACACACAGCTCTCCTCCCACACATGTGGCTACAGTCTGCCTCCCCCAAAGTGATCTCTGATTGGTTTAGATTACATCATTCATAACATACTGAACATACCCAACAAACAGGACAGAGGAATCCTTGCACACTGTCGCTAAGTGCTGCTCATGTTGGAATGTTGGGTCTCTTTAAATTAAATTAAAGAGCACAATTTAGACCTGCTCTGTGTAAAGTGCCTTGAGATGATTTTTGTTGTGATTTGGCGCTAAATAAAGATGTATTGATTGTTTGAAGAAAACAAAGGATCATGGTAAATATAGCCTTTGAATACATGTATGTGTAGTTTAAAGAAAACACACTTCCTTTCATTTTATCTACATTTTAAAAGGTCTCTACACATACCAGAGAGTGTCCAGTGTACAGTGTGGATCCTCTAGTCCAGCAGACAGAAGCTTCTCTCCTGAGTCTCCTGGATGATTGTAGCTCAGGTCCAGCTCTCTCAGATGGGAAGGGTTGGAGCTCAGAGCTGAGGCCAGAGAAGCACATCCTTCCTCTGTGATCAGACATCCTGACAGACTGGAAATATAAAAAGGTTGATAACACAATGGTTTTTTAAAATTATATAAGTACCTTACAGATGTTCAGAATATTTGACATTAGACATTGGAATGTAACATAGCATGCAAACTATGTCATTATTCAGGACAGGGAAATTGTAGATGCTTTATACTGACCTGAGGGTTTCTAGTTCACAGTTTGGACTTTCCAGTCCAACAGAAAGCTGCTTCACTCCTGAATCCTGCAGGTTGTTGTCACTCAGGTCCAAATCTCTCAGATGGGAGGGGTTGGAGCTCAGAGCTGAAGCCAGAGAAGCACAGCCTTCCTCTGTGATCAGACATCCTGACAGACTGGAAATATAAAAAGGGTGATGGGACAATGTTTTTAATCATATAAATAAGAGGATCCTACAGATGATTAACATGATATCTGACATGAATTCGAATGGAAAGAGCAACTGTCAACTGTATAGAAAGTCAGAATTAGCTTTATTGTCATTGTTCAGTACAATAATATTATAGATGCTTAACCCTGACCTGATAGTTTCCAGTGTACAGTGTGGACTCTCCAATCCAGCAGAAAGCTGCTTCACTCCTGAATCCTGCAGGTTGTTGTTACTCAGGTCCAGATCTCTCAGACTAGAGGACTGGGAGCTGAGAACTGAGGACAGAGCTGCACAACTTCTCTCTGAGAGGTTACAGTCACTCAACCTGAAGAAAGGATTAGTAATGAACACAAAACGTTTTATTTATCATATTTTAAATCAAACATATTTGAAATGGTTCAAATATCCAGTGCTTCATTCACTTACAGAGCTTTATGTGAAGCTTTGACCACTGGCAGCAGCCTCAGAAGAGCCTCCTCTGAAGCAGAGTATTTCTTCAGGTCAAACACGTCCAGATCTTTTTCTGATGACAGTAAGATGAAGACCAGAGCTGACCACTGAGCAGGAGACAGTTTATCTGTGGAAAGACTTCCTGATCTCAGGTAGTGTTGGATGTCCTCCACTAGAGAACGATCATTCAGTTCATTCAGACAGTGGAACAGATTCATGCTTCTCTCTGCAGACACATTCTCACTGATCTTCTTCTTGATGTACTCGACTGCTTCCTGATTGGTCTGTGAGCTACTTCCTGTCTGTGTCAGCAGACCTCGTAGGAGCATCTGATTGGTCTTCAGTGAAAGACCCAGGAGGAAGCGGAGGAACAAGTCCAGGTGTCCATTTGGACTCTTTAAGGCCTCGTCCACAGCACTCTGGTAGAAACCTGTCTGGGATGTTGTTTGTTCTTCTGCCAGCAGATTGACTCCAGACTTGATGAATGTCAGATTGACATGTAGAGCAGCCAGAAACTCCTGAATGCTCAGATGGACGAAGCAGAACACCTTGTCCTGGTACAGCCCTTTCTCCTCTTTAAATATCTCTGTGAACACTCCTGAGCACACTGAGGCTGCTCTGATATCGATGCCACACTCTGTCAGGTCTGATTCATAGAAGATCAGGTTGCCTTTCTGCAGCTGCTCAAAAGCCAGTTTTCCCAGAGACTCAATCATCGTTCTGTTCTCTGGACTCCAGTGTGGATCTCTCTTAGTTCCTCCATCATACTTGATGTTCTTCAGTTTGGCCTGAACCACCAGGAGGTGGATGTACATCTCAGTCAGGGACTTGGGCAGCTCTCTTCTCTTTCTTCTTTTCAACGCATTCTCCAGAACTGTAGCAGTGATCCAGCAGAAGACTGGCATGTGGCACATGATGTGGAGGCTTCGTGATGTCTTGATGTGGGAGATGATGGTGCTGGCCTGCTCCTCATCTCTGAATATCTTCCTGAAGTACTCCTCCTTCTGTGGGTCAGTGAACCCTCTGACCTCTGTCACCATGCCGACACACTCAGGAGGGATCTGATTGGCTGCTGCAGGTCGTGTGGTTATCCAGAGGCGAGCAGAGGGAAGCAGTTTACCCCTGATGAGGTTTGTCAGCAGCACATCCACTGAGGTGGACTCTGTAACATCAGTCAGGATCTCATTGTTGTGGAAGTCCAGAGGAAGTCGACACTCATCCAGACCGTCAAAGATGAACACAACCTGGAACTCTTCAAACCTGTAGATTCCTGCTTCTTTGGTTTCAGTAAAGAAGAGATGAACAAGTTCCACCAAGCTGTACTTTTTCTCTTTCAGCACATTCAGCTCTCTGAAGGTGAATGGAAATGTGAAGTGTATGTCCTGGTTGGCTTTGTCTTCAGCCCAGTCCAGAGTGAACTTCTGTGTTAAGACTGTTTTCCCAATGCCAGCCACTCCCTTTGTCATCACTGTTCTGATTGGTTTATCTCTTCCAGGTGAGGCTTTAAAGATGTCTTCTTGTCTGATTGTTGTTCCTGGTCTGTCTGGTTTCCTGGATGCTGTTTCAATCTGTCTGATCTCATGTTCCATGTTCACCTCTCCAGTTTCTTGCGTTAGTATGTAGATCTCGGTGAAGAACTCTTGTAGAAGTTTTGAATTTCCTGCTTTTGTGATTTTCTCAAACAAATTTTGAAATTTCTCCTTGAGGTTTGATTTGACTTTATGCTGACACATGGCTAGAATCTCTGAATGAATGCAAGAGACAAAATACACAAGAGAGTAATGTTAGAGTAAGTTCTAATAGTTTTGTGATAGTTAGATAGCAGATTTCTGATTCATCAGAAAATATTTCCTTAGATTAAAATATTTTTCACATTGTGATAAATCACTTAACAATCATACAACCATTAACACCACAACATCCTCCTGAATCCTCCCAAATAATTGGAACACAACATCTGGTCACGTGTGTCATCCACCTCTTACCTTACCACTGTGAACCTCTCAGAGTAACTGATCTCTAAAATGACAATCTTGCTCTTTTATCATTTGAAGAACTTAAGGCCAGATGTGGAATTCCTTCAAAACATTCAAACGTTCAACTGAGAAGCTTCATATTGGCCAGGCAGTGTAATAGTTAAAAAATCCCCCCTTGTTCAATATAAAGTTCTTCTTGTGAACTACTCCTGTGAAATAAGTCAACTCACCTGGCTTAACAGGTTGATCAGAAGACAGACCCAGGTTTTTGTGAAGTGTAGGATCTCTGACATGAAGATGAGAAATGAACTTCTTGCTGGCTTCATCTCCTTTCCTCCTCACTGTGTCAATAAGGGCACGCGCCTTGTCTGCCCTGGTTTTCTCCGCAATTATTGAGTCTTTCTCTCCTTCATTCACGATGCCATCATGTAAAACGTCGTCCAGGAGCTGCTTAAATACGTCTTCGGACACCCCCTCCACAAACTTCTTCCTCACTTTGGCAAGTTCCTCACCTAAATGAGGAAATATGAAGCAAAGAAAAATTACATTTGAAATGTTCTAGCAGTCAAAGAAAGTGTTAATGATGAGTAAGATAACTAAAGTATTTACAAAAGCTTAATTTCTTCACCAGATAACTTTGTGATAGCGGTATTGCATGTAAGTGATATATGCATATATGTAGATATGTGAGTGAAGCATTGCTTTTTTGAGCCCTTATTATAAAGTTAGTGTTCAATTATATATTATATATTATTTTGTGCCGCCACAGTTTCATAGTGGCTGAACATGTCTGTACATTCTACAAAATATTACATTATTTTAGGGCTGAGTAGTATGTCAAGTTTTTATTTATATATATATATATATATATATATATATATATATATATATATATATATATATATATATATATATATATATATATATATATAATATATTATATATTTCAGTAATTCTGTTTAAAAAGTGAAACTCATATAATATATAGATTCATCACACACAAAGGGTTTTTCACAATATTCTAATTTTCTGAGGCACTGAATTTGGGGTTTTCATTAGCTGTAAGCTATAATCATCAAGATTGAAACAAATAAAGGCTTGAAATATTTCACTTTGTGTGTAATGAATCCATATAGTAGGCTATATGAGTTTCACTTTTTAAATTGAATTACGGAAATAAATTAACTTTTCCACGATATTCTAATTTATTGAGATGCAGCTGTACTTTCAAGCGAGATATAGTTTATTTTGCATGAAAATAACTATACTTTTTGTCATTTTGAGTCTTCTTTTGTGTGGATTACATCGTCAAATCACTGAGTTAAGTTGTGACAGCTCTTCACCGCTGTCTGTGTCTGCTGCACATGGAGGACTAAGCACCACACCCGCTGGGAGAGAGGAGTAGCTAACGTTAGCCTCTGCTGCAATTTGCTGTCATTAATGGTTGCGCTGCTCTCTTCTGCTGCTGTTCTGTATAAAAGGTCCAGACACTGAATGGGGGACAGAGTTGCTCCATCAGTAAGTGGCTACAGGACGCTGATGTGTTAGCTGTGGTCGAGCGAGGTAGAGAGTGAATGAAGAGAGGGAGCGCTGACAGTAAGAAAGCCGGTGAATCAGATCAATAAAACGTTATTTTCTGATTGTTTCACAGCGGTTACGTTCAGCAGCACTAATAAACTTCCCCACACACCTCCACTCAACCTTGCAGCTCAGCCTCAAACCTCTGAATGAGAAACACCTGAGTGCTGTTTAAAAGCACACAGCAGCAGCTTTATGCTGCTTTTAAAAAGCAAAAGTTTAATGAGAGATTCTCTTTATGGCTATGATGTCTGTATTAAAGAGCTGTTTACAGCAGGTGGAGCTGAGCCTTTCAGTGTGTGCTCCACACACAGGGGAACATATGAGGGAAATATAGATAAATTGACATGTAGGCTGTGCCTGTGCAAAAGTTATTTTTTCAATAAATCAACTATGAGTGACTCCCTCAGGCGGGCGCCAAAGAACCACAGGGGGTCGTGAAGTCCTCTTGATTTTAAGGGGTGTAATAATTTTAAAGTGTTAAATATATTTTGTGAGGATAAGGGCATGTGTAACATGAACATCCCTCCTGCAGTATACACAGAAGTTGGCTAACAACGTAAAGGGAGCTGATGGAGAAATGGGAAGCGTCATGGAGAAGAGACTGCACACCTGCACAGTAGAGTAGCAGAGAGACAAACAGCGGTGGAGAGTTTACACAAGTAAACTCGTTACGTTGCTATAATATAATAATACAATAAGAGCTTTGTGAGTAAAAAACTAAGAGGAGTCATATATTAATTTATCATAGCAATCCACGCAAAATACAGCAGACTCATAATGACGAAAATGTTTGCAGTAAAGAGTGTGATTTCAACAAAATGAATGACAGATCAGAATAGGAAACAGAACAATGAGAATGGCAACTGATCAGAAGAATCCATCAACCGAGACTTTTTATATACATATTTGTAAAAGGGAGTTATGACAGATATAACGAAGATTTTTTTTAAATTCATTGCTGGTTCACACGGCCAATCTGGACGTACTGCAGAACTGAACCTCCGATACCTGAACCTCATTGTGGTAGTGGACAGATTTTTACAGGGTAATCATGTATTTTATTTGTCACACATGCAGTTGTACAATGAAATTCAATCTCTGCATTTAATCCATCCTTAGTATTAGGAGCAGTGGGCAGCTACTATACACCTGGGGACCAACTCCAGTTCTATGTGATTAACTTGGTCACTGACAGAAGAATTAACCTAACTTACATGTTTTTGACAATGGGAAGAAACCCATGCAAGCACAGGTAGAACATGTACACTCCACACAGGAAGTTCCCAGGCGGGTATCAAACCCAAGACCTTCTTGCTGTGAGGCAACAGTGCTAACCACCGAGACATCACTCCACAGGATAACATATAAGCATCAGGATACAACACCGTCCTATTTCCCAGCATTGATGTCATCAAGCCTGTTACTGTATCCCATCAGTTATGTGTGACAGGTGTATGTCACATGATACCTGGGTGTGTTGCACTTTAATGTCACTACAGAGTACAAACGACATGAGATCAAGAACAATATTGACCCAGATAATAACTTATTTAATGACATCATCATGGACTGTGAGTATTATGGAGGATCAGTTCAGCAGTAGGATGAAGCAATAAAGGATGTTAACACTATTACATAAATTAAACAGGAAACTCCACATAAACTACATTACATCAAAAATATCAAAATCTATTGTTAATCATTATTCATTTTGTATTCCTCACTCAGTCTTCCTTACATTACAAATACTTAAATTAATACAAATTGCATTTTTTTTGTTGCAAAAAAGGGCTATAAGACTGGTTAACAAGGTTGAATATACAAACCCCACCAATATGTTATTTGTGCACTCTCAAAATTTGAAATGTATGGATTTGGTTAACTTTAAAACATTACAGTTAATGTATAAAGCTCATTGTAAAACACTTCCAGACTGTATATAAGGGTTATTCACAAAGAGGACTAGCTCTTATCCACTGAGGGGAAATGGGCAAGAATATGAAAAGTAGCTGTGTGTCAGTGTTTGGTGTGAAGTTATGGAATGATTGTGATATTGAATTGAAAGAAATTAAAAATATGTTTTCATTTAAGAAATTATTTAAAACCAAAACATTAGAAAGTTATGTAAGAAGTGAAAGGGATGAAGAAAGAATGATGACATAATAATTGTTTTGTTTATATATCCTATATCTTTTTCTCTTCTTTTTGTTTATTTTGTTTTGTTTTGTTTTGTTTGCATGAACATCTGTATAAGAAATTATTCATGGAAAATTAAACTTACCTTACCTAACCTACCTAACTACATTTATCAAAAACATTTAATATTTCTGCTTTCTTTCTTGGAATTAGAAAATCTCATTCAGTGTCTGGAACTCACTGTTGTGAGATTTATTTACTGATAATAACAGTTTAATCATGACTTACGTTTAGAGATGGTGTGTGAGCATTGCTTATTCATCTTCCCCACAACCTTTTTGGTCACCTGCAGAGTGTTTTCACTGTAGGTCTGAACCATCAGATCCACTGTGTCGCACCGGTCTGCCTTCTCCAGTCGACTCTTTGGGATTGTTGGGAGGTCTTCCAGAACCTCAGGCTGCTCCAGGTACCACTTAAATGCTTTAAAGTCATTTTCTCCCAAATTCTGTAAAGTTCTCAAGAGATCCTCTTTAGGGTTAGAGTCTGCCATTTTGCCTCCCTGTCAGAAAGAAAGAAAACCTTTTAAACCTTAAACAAAAATACAGTTCATCACATCCCATCTCATCACTCTGCTGCTCACTGTTTACCATCAAATACTGCTTTGTTTGTGCTTTTCTGCTTTTTTACCCTCAGTTAAATTTAAGTTAACTTTAGATGTTTTGAATTAAAAGACGACCAAAAACATGAGGGGTTATACCTGTTAAAAGCTTTTAATGTGGTACATCTGTGCAGGAATTGTTTTATTGACAGCGCCTTTACAGCAGCTGGAATTAATATGTGAATCTTTTAGAGCAGTGAGTAGAACATGCCTCTGTTGTTGGAAATGGACAACAACCTGAGTTTAAGATTACAAGGCAACATGGAGGATGAGTTCAACAGAAGCACATCAGAAAACAGTTGTTCTTACAAACACATTAAATGCAGGACACTTCACAGTAATCTCATCTGTTGACTCTTCATCTGTGAAACACCAGGTGTGTTATTTTATACCAGCAAACACTCAAAAGCTAATGTTGGGCTTTGATAGCAGCTTGTCAAATCTTAAAACACTGACTGAATCTATTTAGGTTTTACTGTAGTTTATATCTATAATTACTGTTTGTTATCTGGGAATGCAGAATCTGTAAGAATTTACTACTTATTTTATTACTTTATACCTTTATCTAAAACAGGAAAATTCAATGAGAGGCATAGATGTTGATGAAATGTTGTCTAACTTCTCTGTTCATCTGCACTTTAAACATCTTCTCAGATGCTGCTACCTCACTAAACCTCAACATGACACATGACGTCTCAACATAAGACTTTACAGTGATCAGTGTGATACAGATGAATGTACTGAATAATCTCTGTTGAACTACATAAACAAAGTCAAGTCATGATAATTATTTGTGCCACGCTGGGTTGTTTCTTTCTCTAGCTGATAGTGAACAGATTTCATGTAAGAAGCTCTCGTACCAACAGATTTCTTGTTTAGTGCTCAAAAAAGTTTGTGGTCTTCATCAGTTTTATCTGAGGTACAAAGAAATGTGAACAGACATCTGACTTTCTTTACAAGGAGAGAATCACTTGTTTAATGTAGAATCATAAATTATTCATCTGAATGAAGTTACAGTTTTAATATGATAAAATAAAATATGAACCTAAAACAAGCTTCTATTCATCATCATGGTTTTTGCTTTACTGACCACTGCTGCTTCCTCTGTGTTCCCTTCAGCCCTTTAGCCAGGATGGCCATACTTCCTGTGACTGAGAGGTAAGAGGACCTGAGAGAGACTCAACTAAGAAGTAAAAGACTGCAAAAATGATAATATATTATTTTTTTAATCTTGTATTTTTATTGTATAATTGAACTTTTTTAAAGAGTTTACCAAGAACTCTTCTGATTAGTTTAGAGCTTCATGCATCCAACTCTGTAACCTGCCACTGAATGCAGCTGAGACTGAGACTCTGTCTTTCTGCTGTGAGTCCACTATGCATTCTCAGCTACTCTGAGACTGGATTTAGTCAAAGCTGTGTCATTGAACCTACTGCAACTATTCTCTTCTGGCTACTCTAGCAAATCGAGGATCACAGAGTCTGCCTTGCCTTGCTTGGCGCTGTCTGGAAAGATCTATCTCTTTTTTTTAATTTATATGTAAATATGTTTTATTGGTTTTCAAAGTGTTTCCACATAAAGGAGAAGTGTACAAGACATATATGTATGACTTCAATTCACCCAATCACCCCCCAAATACAAAAGTGCATTATCCTCAAAAACAGTGATATAATACCATCCACCCATCCATAGGGATATCTTGTTTGAGTATAACACAGTGAGCAAGGATTGGGGCAGAGGGGAACGGGCCGGTGTCAATTAACTAAAAATTGAACAGAGAGGGAGACCATTGTGTAACCAACAATTTAACATTTAATTAACTATATTAAGAGGTACAGATTTAACTGCTATTGAGAAATTATTAACACCTTCACAACGTTCTATAAACACATTCTACCTGGTTATAAACTGCTCATGATGTTAACCATATGTCCTTATTTTCTGAATGTAGTGTGTGAAACTTTTGCCGGTCAGATTAAGCAGCCAGCAATTTTGTTTTTCCACTCACCAGCAGTCCATCAAGCCTAAGATAGGAGAATGTGGTGTCACCTGAGTATTTCTTACAGTTGTTGACGGGTATCACCCTGTACGTAGCTTGTTAGGTGGTTGTCCGTGTGGTCGAAAAAATGTGAATTTCCATGTTTTTACTATTATTGGGTTTCATTTTTATTTCTCAAATTGCATGTTTTTATGTTTTTTATTTCCAATTCTTACTGTTTTTTTAATTTTATTTGTACTATTACATAATAATACATAATTGTAGGTTTTAATGTTTTTTAATTTTGTACGTCTATTCTGTAGTGTCATGTTTAGGGGGAAGATAAGGTATTAAAAGTCCTTTGACTCCTTAAAGGTACCGTACAGTACGGTGGCTTTTATCTTTGATTGTGCTGAATAAACAGATCCAGGATTCGTAGTGTCGACTACGTCTAAAGAGAAAGATTAGCTAATCATGGGACAGGAAACTAGTCCAGAGAGCCAGAGGGCCATCTGGTAGAGTACATGATAAGGATCTATGGGAGAGATAGTGTTAGGTGGTGTGGTCGAAAAAAATTTGAATTTCTATGTTTTCACTATTATTGGATTTCATTTTTATTTCTCAAATTGCATGTTTTTATGTTTTTTATTTCCAATTCTTACTGTTAAATGTTTGTTTTATGTAAAGCACATTGAGTTGCCATTGGATATGAAATGCGATATATAAATAAAGCTGCCTTGCCTAGGTTGTCTATTCTATAAGTCGCTCATTCCCGTGAGTAGCTTTTCTACATCAGCCATGGAGGCCGCTGTTTTGCTGTCCTCGTTATCTGTGAGGTCATCGCTAGCTGGGGTCAGCTCTATGTTCCCACATTTCTAACTTTCTTTTCAAAATTAGGCCCTATGTTCCCACAGGGTTAGGGTTATATTTTACAACTGCATCCATAACATTCACCCTCCAAAATTTTCCCCACACTCGTCCGGGTCTACGGCACGTAAATCTTTATGGCCCAAGTTAGAAACAAACCCCAGTCTCCAGCATGATAGTCGGGCATCAGCAGATTGGATAGACCTACAACATTTAAATGTTTTAAATTTGTGAAATTTGAAAATTCAGCTCCATAAGTCCCTGGTTATGCCAATGCTCAAAGCCCATGTGCCGTATCAGATGGATTGGTCAACCCAATGAGGAGAAAAGCCTGGTTTACCTGATCTTGCGAGCACAAAAAGACAGCCCAATCAGGACAGCGTTGTGCCCCAGTGCTTAATTTGTAAATTATTGCTCATGAGGGACTTTCACTCGTAGCCTCACAGAGATACCAGGACACCACACATGTCTGTGGCTGTGGGAAAATAGGGTCTCAATTTTAATAATCTCTTAGAAATATGGGAACATAGGGCCTAAATTTAAATAATTTCTTAGATATGTGGGAACATAAGGTTGTGGGAACATAGAGCTGTGGGAACATAATAATAATAATAAATAATAATGCATTTTATTTAACAACAGTACATCAAACAATACAAATCAGGTAACATTTAGTGCAAAGATAAAGAAATAAATATGAATGTGACTATAAAGTGCATTAGTACAATAAATAAACAAGAACGTGATGCATAGTTAGTGTGAGACAGAGTATGCCACTCTGAATAGGAGCGTTTTCAGGCGGGATTTAAAGGTGGAAACAGAGTCAGAAGTGCAAATGTCTGGTGGGAGAGAGTTCCAAAGGCGGGGGGCAGATCGGCTGAAGGGTCTGGACCCCATGGTTGTAGTTAAGTTGGCAGATGGGGCAAAGAGCTGGTTGGCAGAGGAGGATCAGAGAGTTCGGGAAGGTGTGTAGATGTGAATCAGTTCAGAGAGATATGATGGTGCCAGGTTGGGAAGGATCTTGTAAGTGAGGAGTAGAATCTTAAAGTCAATGTGGGATTTGATAGGGAGCCAATGAAGTTGCTGCAGGGCAGGAGTGATGTGTTCAATAGAGGGGGTTCTGGTAATGATACGGGCGGCCGCGTTCTGTACCAGCTGGAGTTTGTGAAGAGAATTCCGCGGAAGACCAAAGAGGAGAGAGTTACAGTAGTCCAGACGGGATGTGATCAGGATGTTTACCAGGATAGCGGTGCAGGTTGGTGAGAGTGAGGGACGGAGACGATTGATGTTCCGTAGATGGAAGTATGCAGAGCGAGTAACGTTATTGATGTGGGCTTCAAAGGATAATGTGCTGTCCAGGATGACACCCAGGCTCTTTACCTGAGGGGATGTAGGAACAGTGGAATTGTTGATGGACATGGAGAAAGTGTTGAGTGTTGCTAAGGTTGATCTGGTACCGATAAGAGAAGTCCAGAGTCAGATGCCATCAGGAGGTCATTGGTGATTTTCACTAGTGCTGTCTCGCTGCTGTGGAGGGGACGGAAGCCAGACTGAAATTGTTCATAGAGATTATTGTCAGACAGGTGGGTGTGGACCTGAGCTGCAACAGTTCTTTCTAGTATTTTGGAGAAAAATGGCAGGTTTGAGGTAGGACGGAAGTTGTTCAAATCATTCGGATCAGCGCCAGGTTTCTTGAGTGTTTGAGTTATTGCAGCAGTCTTTAGTGATGATGGAACAACACCAGAAGTCAGTGAGGAATGAATGATGTCAGTTATTAATGTGGACAGGGCAGGTAGGCAGATTTTTACCAGGTGGGTAGGTACGGGGTCTAACTGGCAGGTAGATGGCTTGGATTTATGAATGAGACCAGTTATTTCGGAGACAGTTGGCAGTATGAAGCTGGCGAGCGTAGAGCTGAAGGAAGATGTAGGCCACGAGTGCAGAGAGGATGCAGAGTTATTTGTAGCAGTCAGTGTCTGGTGGATATTTTCAATTTTGGCATTGAAGAAGGTCATGAAGGCATCACACTGTGTAACTGTGAGTAAGTGAGGTGGTAGAGCATCAGGAGGTTTCAGAATATTGTTGAGTTGAGAATAAGGCTCTAGTGTTCCCATCAGCTGTCCTGATTAAGGTTGAGTAGTATGTGGTCTTGGCTGAAGAAAGAGCATCCTTATATTGAAGTATGTGATTATAATACATTTCTTTGTGAACTGCAAGGCCGGTTTTTGCATAGAGGTTCCAATCGATGGCCTTTGGTTTTGAGCTGGTGTAGTGCTGGTGTGAACCAAGGAGCAGAGTGGGTAAAATAAACAGACCTATTTTTCAGAGGTGCAAGAGTATTTAGCAGTCAATGAAGTCCATCATTGTAGTGAGATACGAGTTCATCTGTGGTGGATCCATTTTCTCTGCTAGGGAAGTCATCAATTCCATTGAGGAGGGCCGGCAAGTCAATATTCTTAATATTTCGGAATGTGATAGAGCGATGCATATTAGTCTTGGATAATCTTAGATTGACTTTGCAGGATATTAACTTGTGGTCTGAGATAGGCAGATCTGAGGCACAACAGTTATGAGGGGTTGCACCAGAACAGCAGATTAGGTCAAGAATGTGTCCTTTGGAGTGTGTCGGAAAGTCAATATATTGCTGTATTCCAAAGCTGTCAAGGCATGAAGTAAAGTCCTTTGTAAAAGCATTGTTGATGTTATCCAAGTGAATATTAAAATCTCCCAGCAGTAGTACATTTGGGGACACAGAACATAAGGTTGTTAAGAAGGCAGAGAAGTCCTGTAGGAAGGCATTATTTGGCTTGGGTGGTCGATAAATAGTGGCGAGGATGGTAGGAGTTGGAGAGCAATGGACTCAAATGAAGGGTACACAGGCACAGTAATAGAGGACACTTTCCACTTTTCATTGTATAGTATTGCCAAGCCACCCCCTCTGCCAGAGGTACGGGGTTGTGATATGTAGACAAACCCAGGAGGAATAGTTTGGTTAAGGTGTGAGAAGTCATTAGGTTGCTGCCATGTCTCAGTCAAGCAGAAGAAGTCGAACTTACGATCATTCAGTAGATCATAGAGCAGAGGTCCCTTGTTGGTCAGCGAACGGATGTTAAATAACCCAAGGGTTAGATTGCTGATGTGAGGTTTGGTGTTAGTTGACCTGGCTGGTTTAACTAGGAAGCTATGATCAACAGTTAGTCTGCTCTTATGCCTATGCATTGATTTGCGATGTGAAATAACAACAGGAATTGGGAACCAGTTAATCACAGCAGTGGAAGTAGCTTTATGACAGCTAGTAGGGCGACATAGACATGCTCCCCCGCTAGCTAGTAGCTTAAATGCTAATTTTGCCAGTTTTTAAAGCAAACTCTCCAAGTTTTAGTGAGTAAAAGTACCACTACTTTGATGACATTTTACATAATTACAAGTAAAACTAGTAAACGTAAAAAGTAGCTGGTTAAAAATTTACTTTTTTAATGGACATTTCTTTTACTGTGCGTCCATAGATATACAAGTTTATTGTGTTCTGTTAGAGTTTATATGTCGCTATGAGAGCTAGCTGCAATACTTCATGAACGTTAAGTTATCGTATCATGCTGGTTAACGCTTTTGTAGACTACCCTTTGCTTTTTTTTTTACTTTCAGCAATCGTTTTTTTACTCAGTAACGCATGTGATTTAAAATATAGCAAAGTACAATACTTCACACAAAACATATCTATAAAATTATAGATTTTTTTTTACAATAAACCCCTC
Organism: Scomber scombrus; assembly: GCF_963691925.1. Lineage (NCBI taxonomy): Eukaryota > Metazoa > Chordata > Actinopteri > Scombriformes > Scombridae > Scomber > Scomber scombrus. Next base: position 788,254 of record NC_084986.1, on the reverse strand, counting down.
TTGTAGATTATCTAATCATTAGTGTCTATAACACATATGCTCAGAGTCCAGGTTGATATGAACACTTTTTCCTATCTAATTTCTTCTAGGATCTATACACATGCATGAGCTGTGATATTCTCTTAGTCTGTTTCTATTCATTCTATATTGGACACTATGTGTGAATGTGTATATATATATACATCATTAAAACATATATATATATATATATATATATATATATATATATATATATATATATATATATATATATATATATATATATATGTTTTACTGATTTTGAGCTAATTCATAATATTTATGTTTTGTAAATACCATCTTTTTTTCCAATTTTCTGTAAATATAGTATATTTATTCAATTCCTAATATTCTTTATACTTATCATACTTTATCATTTTAATTCTTCATTAAGGGCAATTAGCCGTAATTGTTTCGTTTTCTTTTTATGAGCGCAAGAGGATCATTTTACCTCTAACATGCGCTCTTAGAGTATCCCATACTATATCTGGGTCAACTTCCTCGTGTCATTTTCTTCCAAAATCACTTTTATTTCCTTTCTTTTTGGGACGTAAATTGTGGGTTGTTTAGGATGCTTATATTTAGACTCACTGTGATCTTCCTGGATTATCACTAATATGAATAGTGCAAACTATAGGAGCATAATATCAATACACCAACTATATGTATACTTTCATTACTCTTGTTGGCTCCTGATGTCCTGTTGATGGCACTGATCCTATTAACACCATTTACATGAATGTTTGAAATTTTGATTTAACTTTTGTGACTTAGTGACTGAAAATTTGGACGCAATAAGCATCAAGCTCTATTATTACATTTGTCTGTTTCAACACATGAATATGATTAGATGATGGTGATGTCCCTGGTTAGTTGACTATAAACTGTATGTTGAAGAAACTGCATTAACTAGATTCCTTTTCATACAGTTGTATTTGTGTCCACTACAGAGCTCATATGCAGCAAGTTATAGTTCACTTGTGTTTAAAAACTGATGACATGCATATATGTTCATCCAGCTGTGTGTCAGAAAGAAGAAAATACTCACCAGGTGAATTCAGATCCACATGTGGTCACAGAGTGGTTCTACCTTCACCTGTAGAGGAAACACAGAGAGAAGCTGATTCTCCTTCATCAGTCCTTCATCATCAATCTGAGGACGCTGTCACACTCTCATAACTTCACAGTCAAAGTCCAAAAGCATCAAGATGATATTAAAGCAGTGAAGCTTGCAGCAGAGTTCAGCTCCAAACACACAGGAGGAACCTGCCAAGACTCTCTGTGAGGACATGAAACAATCTGACAGATTTCACTGGAAACTCATGTTCATCTGTCCACAAACTAATGTCACTGTTGTCTGTCTGATGGAAACAGAACCCCAAAGAACTGAACACACACTGAAGAAATGTCTTTCAGAGTTTTCACATCAACAGTTCACAATATGTTATTAAAATAAGGCTGTAACTTTTTATAAAACTATCATACAAACAGTTTTGCAGGATGAGTCAAATCTGTTGTATTTGGAGGAGTGAGGGACTGTTTGATAACAGACATGATTTGATCTCTTCATGATTATCATCTATTATTCTGCATCCTGATGTTTGAAAAGACTAAATCCAACAGTGAATTTATATAACAAGTGTTATTATGTGTGTCTCATAGTGTGATGACTTTCTGTTGTACAACTTCACTGCTGTTCAAAACTATTCAACTAAATCTACTGTCACTATTACTAAAACTATTGTCATTACTACTTAAAGTAAAGTACACACTGAATGCACAGTGACATCTGCACAGATAAAAGCAGACTCCCTTTGTTATCACTTTGAACCACAGATCACATTAGTTTCTGCTTTATTCATTTATTTTCCAAACTGCTTATCCTCTCTAGAGGGTTGCGGAGGGGCTGAAGCCAATCCCAGTTGTCATTGGGTGAGAGGCAGTGTACACCCTGGACAGGTCGCCAGTCCATTGGAGGGCTAACATGGAGTAAACCGACAATCATTCATGCACACATTTACACCTACGTGCAATTTAGAGTCTCCGATTAACCTAACCTGCATGTTTTTGGTCAGTGGGGAGAAGACCAAAGCATCAACAACCTGGACCTCCTTTGGTCCCTTTGGAGCCAGTTAAGACTCTTTTCTGTCCTGCAGTCTGGAAACAGCTCACACAAACATTTCATACTTTCAGTCTCCACCCAACACAGCAGCTACCACAAGAGTTCAATCTGTCACATACACATTGATGTAAAGTCACATTTCAATGTCTGCAGATACGTTTCCTGTAAGAAGCTACATAAGGACTCCATATATGGTGTCATGTCTTTCTGTACAGCTTCCTGTTCTTACATTCAGTTCCCGCTCTAACAGCCACTACTTAAAATCATCACGTGAACTTTTCTGTTTCTTCTTTCCTAACAGATGAGACTCTCATTTTATCTCCACCAGAAAAACTGCATGAACTTAGTGAGACATCTGACTTAAACCACAACAATGTGCTTACAGCATATAAAACATACATAAGGTCAAGAGGTCATCGTGTTCTTTAAAGGCAAAATTAATCAGTTCAACACATTTCTACACTGGATTAATCATCATCTTTTTTTTCTTCCCCTCCACTTACATTTTGTTTTTCTTGTTGGTCCTTTGGTTAAATGTTCTCTTCTCTGTGCAGAATGATGTACGTTTGTTTTTACATTCATCTCAAAGTGGAAAGTTTCTCTAAAAAAACAACTCCACAAGAAGTTTTCACTTTCAGTCTCCACCCAACACAGCAGCCACAGGAGTTCAATCTGTCACGTACACATTGATGTAAAGTCACATTTCACTGCCTGCAGAGATGCATATATGGTGTCATGTCTTCTTGTACAGCTTCCTATTTTTACATTCAGTTCCTCCTTCTAACATTCACTTCTTAAAATCATCATGTGAACTTTTCTGTTTCTTCTTTCCTAACAGATGAGACACTCATTTCATCTCCACCAGACAAACTGCATGAACTTAGTGAGACATCTGACTTAAACCACAACAATGTGCTTACAGCATATAAAACATAGCCCAATATGATCCATCCACTTTATTTTATTTTGAATGCAGACTTATTTCACTCTAAATGAGAAAGGATCATGTATTTACTATCAGAGTACTCAGCCTGTTATTTCTATCATGTGTGTATAACAGAGTGTTGATCAGCAGCTGGAGGACAAACAATCAGCTGTTCTGAACAAACACACTTTAAGAGAACTGCAGTGATGGAAAACAAAGGGACAAAAAAATGTGAACACCTCAGTTTTTGGAGGCTGTGACTCCTGAACTGAGACACACTGGCTGGCTGAACTCTGATCAACTCTAAACCACCTGACCTGTTGATGAAGTCACAAACAGCCTGCTGCTCTAGACTAGATGAGTTACACTGCTGAGAGACTAACTGTGTGGTTCAGGACAGGAAGTCATTATCAAAGAATGGAGATTTCATATTTAAATTATATTTATAAAAACATTACAGAGCTTAAAATGAAAGCAGGTTGCAGACTACTGGAGCCAGTAGCTGACACAAACATTTCATACTTTCAGTCTCCACACAGCAGCTACCACAAGAGTTCAATCTGTCACGTACACATTGATGTATTGTCACATTTCACTGCCTGCAGAGATGCATCCTTCTGACATCTGGCTTAAACTACAACAATGTGGTTAGCATACATAAGGTCAAGAGTGCACAACCAGTTTGGCACCGAAAACAGGAACCATCTAAGAGCCCGATATATACATACATACATTTTCAGGATTTTAATAAGATGATTTAGATTTGTTTTGTATAAAAATCACATCAGACACAAATTCTTATTCAAAGTATTTTACATACCTCTTAAAGCTGATCTGGAGGGAATCTTTAAAGCCACGGACCAAAGCACCAACAACCTGGACCTCCTTTGGTCCCTTTGGAGCCAGTTAAGACTCTTTTCTGTCCTGCAGTCTGGAAACAGCTCACACAAACATTTCATACTTTCAGTCTCCACCCAACACAGCAGCTACCACAAGAGTTCAATCTGTCACGTACACATTCATGTAAAGTCCCATTTTACTGTCTGCAGACACGTTTCACCCCCATATATGGAGTCATGACTTCCTGTTCACTTCCTCTTTCTAACAGTCACTTCTGATGAGAAGTTTATTTGCTGCGTTTTTTTACCGTGTCACACATTTAAAAGAGAAACTGAAGTTAAAATAACTTTATAGAAGTAACATTTTCTTTATAATCGAATCAATCTGTCAAAAAAAATCGTGTTTAAAACATTTTAAAGCATAAAATTCAGATTATTGGATTAGAGACTTTTTAAGAATACAGTTAAGAAATGAACATAAGTCATCAGTATAACTTCCATCTGTACTGTTATCAGATCATTTTAACAGCTGCTGACACAAACATGATGAAACAGTTGGTTACGTTACCTTTAGATGCTGAAAATCATCTGAATCAAGCTGATGAGTGAAGGTGAAATGAATCAGCAGCTTCAACCAGGAAACCAAACAAAAGAGGAACAAACATGTGACAGTGGGAGGTTTTTTTGTAGGTTTTTTTTAGTTAAGTAGTTTTTATTAAAAAAATCATGACACCAAGATCATTAAACTGTTATAAAGGAACAGCTGCATACAGAATAGACAAATAGAAAATTAAGTTAAAAGTGAATAAATTAAAAGGACTAGGGTTTATTCTTTAAATCAATCAAAACTCATCATGAAACATTAAACCTTCATATGTTTGGACTTGTGAATAAAGTAGACATCAGATATATACAATCAGTAGTTTCATCACAAAAACACACAATTACTTAACCAGTCACTGGATGGATATACACCATTTATTATTTTAAAAAGGATTTCTTTTGTTTTTGGAGGTATGAGGAATTTTAAACATCTGGTTCATAACATGTGAATACTTTCATTGGAAAATAATTCTTCAAGACACTGATGAGCCAGATGTAATTAAACATATTTCTAATTGATAAATTGGATTTCACTGAGATCACACCCTCCCACTAAAAGTTGTGTTAAACGAGGGCTGATAGTAGAATTTATTACAATAGCTCTCCATTACTAGGTTACTAAAATGATAAAATATATATATATATATTAACAGATAAGATTTTTAAGTTTGGTAAGTAAAGTCTGTTGATTCACAAACAGGCTCATATTCATCTTTGTTCATCTTTAACTGTCACTGCAGTAAAATATTACATGAAGAAAACAACCAGCAGCTGTCTGGATAAAACTGAGTGAAATAAACTGAACTAGAAAATTCCAGGGAAATTTTGAGTGCCACGGGGCTGCTGCCGGAACGAGTACACGATTTATTTCCAGTGTTCAAAAGTCACCCTGATCATATTCTGGTTTCGAGTATTAAGTACATCTTACTAGTCAGTATCAGGTGTAATGTACTTTATTCTCAACTTAACATCCCTGAAAATATTAAGTAAATGTTAATCATATTTAAGCACAAATAATATATATAATAAAGTCCGTGTAAAGTAAGAATAAATATGTGTTCTGAGTTTGACATTACACAGAAAAGTGTGTTGTTAACCACCCTGCCAAATGTGAATGATTAAAAAAATTGCTAAATAAGTGAAATTAGGCTTCAAAGTTGTGTAAAAATCAGCCTCTGGTCTCTGCTCCCAAACGCTGTGGGTGTTCCCGCTGAGTTCGCTGAAGCCCCGCCCCCTACTGAGTGTCACCTGTCAATCAAAGTCACCACCTCTACCCTAAACATGGATGCTATTGCTGAGAGCTAGCTCGGTTAACTGGCAAAACAGACAGACAGTAATCAGCCAATCACAAAAATGTAGCTCAGTTTCTGCCTAGCAACAGGTTGCTAAGGACAGCAAAGGCTTTACGGTTGCTACGGCGATTTGAGAATCTGCTTGGAAAAAATTCTCAAAATGCCCCAGAATTTGGCTTCTGACAAGGTCCCGAACAATTGCAGACTGTGAGAAAACCGTAACTCCTGTCCAAAAACCGAAAACACTGTGAGAGACACAGAAGCCGGCAGATTCTGACAGTGTTTATTTTATTCAGATATTCCTTAAAATGAGCGCGTAAGCTCAGTGCGAAGACAGAGTGAGATTCTTTTGGAAAAAAAAGACGAATAAATTAGGGTCAATGGGGAGCGAGACAGGTATTGCCGCCGGTCTCGGCCCCCCCGTTTAAATTTTGTGCAGACCCCGCCTGTTAACATCACATTTTATGAATCCCAACACCTATGTCTACATTTTGACCAAAAATTATTTGTTTCCTTTTTACGGTTTGGCCGTGAGCTCAAGTTAAAAATAAAAATTAAGGTTATTTTTTACTGCTTCTCACACTCAAGCTAACTGACGCTTCCACTCCAACTTTGAAGAAAAAGTGATTTACACTCCTCGTTTGACTGCTCATAGTTTGAAAAGTTTACATGTTATGTAAAAACAGTTTGGTGTTTTGGAGAGAGCACAAGTTTTCCTCCGTTTTAAAGTTTGAATCACATTTCTACGTGCAGGTATGAGAGAGCTAGGTGACTCCGAAAAAAGGTGAAATTTAGTGGTTAAAAAAAAAATTCCCATTCATTTTCAATGGAGAAATTTCCCGGTATTTTGGGAATAACTTTGGGGAAAATTGGAATTTGAACATTCCAAATAATAGCACCCATCTCCCGATCGAGCCGCACGTTTTGATGTATATATTGTCGGTTTTCTCAAAGCTGCGGGAGGAGTTACGCGCCGAAATTTGGCAGAAGAATAAGAATAAGTAGGAGCAAGATTAATAGATGCTCCGAGGCACCCCTTATACAGCATTACTGCTGTAGAGGGAGTGCCTCGGAGCTTAGCACCCGTGGCACTGATAAGACGTTGTTGTTATAGCACTGCCTGTATAGTAATTACTGTGTGTAATAAATACAGTGTATAATAAATATTGTGTATAATAAACACAGTCTAACCCCCATCAATTAAAACAGACTTAAAACTCTTGTTTAAGTCCATTTGTTTATAGTTGTTTACATTAGACATAAGAAAGTTACAGTTATAGTTATAGTAACTTCCATTTACCTGAATCTAACAGATATTCAGTCCAATTAAATGTTAGTTATTGTTGCAGTTTCACTAAAATTCCAGAGGGCGGCGGTAAACACCTGTAGAATGAGCCTGTTCTTGCAGCTGATGCGGTAGAGAGAGAAGGGGGGGGCAGTACATGGCAGAGAGAAAACAGAGTTCACCGTGTGTACCAGTGAGAATGAGAAAAAGAGAGAAACACTTGTTATATTTGTTGAAGTCTGATGTTAAAGTTGTCCAGAAGAGACTTACCTTGGTTCAGGATATTGTAGTTTACCAGAGGATGAAGGAGGATCACTAGTAGACGTGTTCTTGGTGACTAATTCTGTGTTTTTTCAGTTCCAGCTTAAAAAAAACAGATATTAACTCATATTAACTTCATGACTGTGGGTATAAAAAACTGATCAGAGAAACGAGTCTGTGACTAAAACAGAAGCACTGTAAAAAAAAAAAAGTCATGTGTGCAGTTTCTGAGAAAATTATACGAGATGTGAGATATTATTGCTAGCAGAAATTCATGGGCATGTTTTTAATTTTTCTGTTTGAGAAAATTTAAGCCTGCAATAAACTGAAAATTGCTGTCATATTAATTTAACATTAGTTTCAGTTAACTTGTACGGTATGCAGGTTGTTTTTATGGTCGTTTTCTGAGAGCAACCCAGTCTCACATCAAAGCGTATCACAGCTACGTTGGTCCACAGTGCAAAACGTAGCCATCTCAAAAAATTGGGCTCATAAATTGTGAGATGGCTACGTTTTTTCTGCTCTATTCTTTTCTATAGGACTGCGTTTACGTCACGTGACTTTCTGGTTTTTCTCTGAGAAAACAAATAAAATGGCTGCCATTCATTTAATTCTCAGTGAAAAATGTAATATTTTAAGATAGTTTCTGCATTAAAATGTGTTTTGATGACATTTCTAGCGAGAAATATGCATTTTGTTTTCACAATCGCTGATCAGTGAATGTATATGATGTCTAGTTTATCACTTATTATGAAGTAGGTTTCAAGTGCCCCACATAATTGTAGGAATACAACGTTTTGTTGTTTCCTGTGGATAACGTTTGTTGGTAACGTTTTCTAAATACGTTTCCATTCAACATCATTTAGTTTTCCTACAATAAGCTCGGCCACGTGCAGAGATATTAATTCAACAAACTCTTTATTATTGTTCTGTGAATATTCTGAGATGAGAAGTGGTTTAGAAGAGCAGTAATATTGGTGACAGGCCAATAAGGTTACATTTAACAAGTGATTTCAAATCGTTAACAATAAATGATTTGTGTGTTTTTTCACGGGATGTGCTCATTTTGATTAATAGATTAATTTATGATTCCTGTGTCATAACTTTACTAATATCTCATGTTTTGATCAGCTGTCTGTCATTGTTGGGAGGAATAAAGAAAAAACGGGACGACCAGGTTGAATCCAGAGTGACATCATGCACTACCATAAGGAAGAGTTTTAGATTTTGTCTAAATGCTTTGATTTCATTGGCTCAGAAAATCAATTATTTCCCTTTAATTTCAGGATGTAGATGGTTGTTTATCATCAGGCTCTTTTATGGAGTTGAGGACACATATCATCCATATCCTGGTTATGATTATTATCTATGAGGAGGATATGATGATGTTTACATGGAACAAGTAACCTGCTACTCATACATGATTCTTACATGATGAGGTGAACAAATGAACTGCCAGCTAGTTTATTAAGTATCAGCAGTTTCAGTTAATGATAGGACAGTGAGCCTTTAGTCTCAGTATCAGCTGTTTACTGCGGGGAGCAGTGAGCAGCTTTACATTGGACATCAGTGACTGACTTTAACAGCAGACTGGACGTCTGACATTCATATGAAATATTTCCTCCTCTTTGGTTTCTTCCAGCTGCTAAACAACCAGCTCGTCTTTGTCTAAAAACAGTCCTGACTGTACATGTCACAGTCAGAGCCATGACGGCTTTCAAACAATCATTTACTGAATACACATAAAGACTGATGCAATAAAATAAATATCACTGTAGATAAAAGTTAACCGTTATATTTATGATATCTTATTAATCTTAAACTAAACTGACCCATAAACACATTAAACAGAGCTTCTATACTCATATCATGTTTCTGCCCTTTAGTCAGTGTTGGACAATAAGGATGTTATTTCAGAGGATTATATGGTTGAATTATCAGAACTTTGAACCTTGATATTAAACATGTGTAAACATGATGTTCATGTAAAATGTGTGAAACTAAACAGTAAATGCAGAGCTACAGTAGAAACATGTTGCTGCTGCTGCAGCTCTCAGCTGGTTAAATAACTGAATATCATCAATGAAAAGATGATTTCAGTATTTCTGAGACTAAAACATTGTCAGAGATCTCTGACTGTAACATATTTATGACTTTTTATTACAGTTCATCAGTAAGCAGGCTGCATTGTGCTGGACTGTGGACAGTGAATGTCCCTCACTGACTGAGTGACACTGCTGATTAAAATGTGCAGCAGTTTAAAGGTGATGAAGGAGGAGACTCCATACTGTCTCCTAACGTCTCTAACAAGGACATTAATGCAACACAAGAAAAGCTTTTAGAAAAACAAACAGTTTGAGTTGATTTCATGTAAAATGTGTCAGAACATAATCACATCAGTCTGTACAGAACAGTCAGTGTTGTGTTGAAAGCTAATCAAACTGTTTATTGATCTGAGTCTGATCTATTGATGCACACAGTTCATCTTCATATTCATGTATGTAGGTTTGATTATCAGCAATAAGTAATAATCATTGAAGATAATTATCAGAAATCAATAAAATTATTAGTTTGAATTAATAATAGCACCACCCTGAGGCCAATAACCAAACTCTTTTTCTCCCGGTTTCCTGTCAGCATCTATGCCATGTACTATTAAATAAAGGCAAAAAAATACCCCAAAAAATAAATGTTTAAAAAATATATCATAATTATAATGTCACCATCTGAGATATTAACATTACAGGATGAACTGTGAAGGTTTGAATTCGAGCACTGAAACCAAGATGGCGGACGTGACCACGAGATATGAACAGAGACGATGGTTAATGGCGTCTGTCGGCTGAACGCGTGACTCTAACAAGAGGTTAGTAAAAGAGGATGAAAGAGCCAAAGAAAAAAAGATGTGAATGAGGAGAAAGTTAGTTTTATTTCCACAGAGACGCGATGTGTGAACGTCCTTATTAGAAGCTCACGCTCTGACTTTAATGAATAAAATACAAACTCACAGTCTCACACATGATGGAGAGCTAACACTCATCAGTTTATCATGATAAACACAACTACAACACAGCAGCAACACTTTCAGTGTTTCTTCAGTTTAGTGAAGGGATCATTGCATGTGTAGAACATCGTCTCAATCAGAAATATAAAGAGCAGAAACTTCCCAGACTCACTGAACCATTTATAGAAACATCACATGACTTTATTTCACATGGAAACATTTAAAAACTTTGACATGTGAAATAAAGATGTTTTATTTCAGCTTTTCTTATTTCTTCTGTAGTTTAGTTCATTCCATCAATGCATCAACCAATGAACATAAGTCATCAGTATAACTTCCATCTGTACTGTTATCAGATCATTTTAACAGCTGCTGACACAAACATGATGAAACTGTTGGTTACGTTACCTTTAGATGCTGAAAATCATCTGAATCAAGCTGATGAGTGAAGGTGAAATGAATCAGCAGCTTCAAGCAGGAAACCGACCAGAAGAAGAACAAACATGGAACTGACAGCAGGAGCTTTTTAAGGTCTCAACTCTCTGTATTCATCTGTAACCTGAAGTCTTCTTTAAGGGAATCTGATCACAGAACAGCAGCTCTGAACTCTGGAACGAAAAACCCGGAACAAAAGTCAAACATTAACAGATATAAATCTTTATCAGTTGGATCATAAAGTCTGATGTTTGTTCTCTGTGATATGTGCGAAACATGATAAATAGTTCTTTGTCTTCATTATTATGATTCATTATTATATCATGTGTGTCCTCATACACACTGCAGACAAACATTAAACTCTATTTAAGCAGGAAAAGCTCATTGAAATGAAAAAGCTCTTTTTCAGAGAGTCCTGGCTCAGAGTGGCAGCAACACAGATGATTACAGACAAACAACATAAAACACATAACACATAAATATGCAGTATGTCTCATAAATACATCACAATAATATAGTGAAAACACTGCAGTACAGTCATATCAAATATTACATCCTGAAGAAAAAGGAAAAAAGAACATGTTTTAATGGGTGAAGTGAACTCAGTTGTATTTTAGTGTCAGTTGTGTTAATAGTTAACATCGATAGTAACAGCTCGTCTTTCTCACAGTTTTGGGTTGAATGGAGAGTTTTTATCATCAGTGTTTAACAGAATCTTGCAGGTTTTTGAGGTTTTTAGGGTGAGCGGTTCATTGTTTGAGTTGATTATTGGAGGTGGTTGAAGAGTGTTTGATAGGTTGATTTACCTTCAGACAGTATTTCAGCTATTACAGGAAGCTGTTATCACTGATATCACACCTCTGTTTAAGGTATAAATCAGCGAGCTGTCTTCAAATAAATGTTTGATGTATAAAATCTGTTTGTTTCAATATATTATTCCATAAATATCATTGGGTGAGTTTCCACCAAGCTGTCAGAGTCACTGCTATGAATTAGTTTTTTAAGCAATTCTGTCTTTTAACTTACTGTAAGAAAGTCCTGCTTCCTTGAGTGAAAACACTGCAGTACAGTCATATCAAATATTACATTCTGAAGAAAAAGAGAAAAAAACAACATGTTTTAATGGGTGAAGTTTAAGCCGTCACATCCTCATAACTTTTTTTTTCACATCCTAATAACTTCACAGTCCAAGTCTAAACAGTACTACGTTAAAACCAGTCTAACCAGTCAGTGTCAGAGAAATCACACCAATTGATGTAGTTCTGTTATCTGTCCACTAGATGGTGCTAACTGACCGTGTATTCAGAGCGAGGCCCTTCACTCTGTTCCTCTGTGTGTTTGATCTGAGGAAGCCATCACATCCTCATAACTTCAGAGTTTATGTCTAACTAGTTCATTTAAAGTAATCATTCTTCATTACTGAAAAATTGCTGCAATCTGTATTTAATTATGATTCTAAGATTAAAGTCAATCATAAGATCATTTATAAATATGTAAATAATTAAATAAATAATCCTCAATGTTTAAAAAAAAAAGTTATTCTAATAAAACCAAGTTCAGTACAAAGTTAAATATAGTTAATGTATTAAAAATCACTACAGGCAGATTAATTCATCTTTGTCATTGTGTTGATGCAGCTCATGTTAGTTCAAGTAGTTTGGTTGCTGTGAAGCATGTTTAGTCTAGTCTTTTAATGTAGTGTTGCAGGGCACAGAGTTGTCCATCTTACATTTGTTCAATCACACTGGTTGTTATTCACATGTCAGCCAGTTGGAGATGTATAGAGGCGAGATGTAGAGGAGATAACAGAGCTATCAGACACATGAGCTGTGTGTTGTGTTTCATGTTTGGATGGATGCAGAGTCACATCAATGGTATCAGATATAATACAACTTGCAGCAGGTAAAAACAAACCTCTGTGTATGTGTGTAGTGTTTCTTCATGATTCATGCATGTAAAATAGAGATGATGCTAATCGCGAATAGCGCGTTAGCATATTTGCACAAGTTATTCACTTTGCTAGCAGCTAATGTTACAGTTTAGTTTAGTTTAGTTTTATTAGGGTCCCCATTAGCTGCAGTCTTGCTAACACATTATAATAAAGTAAACAAGGACAAGGTACATACACACACACACACACACACACACACACACACACACACACACACACACACACACACACACACACACACACCTTTACATGTATAACCACTCAGAAATAATAATGAAAAATCAAAATAAACAAAATGAAAATACTGTAGTCTATCAGTCATCCATTTCTCTTGTCCCTATCACACACTCAGATACCAATAACACACACCAACTACAGTGTGTAGTTAGTGTGTGTTATTATGGTGATGTGTGTAAAGCTTGACATGATATGAAAAGTAAATAAGCTTTACATGTATAACCACACTGAAATAATAATGAAAAATCAAAATAAACAAAATGATCAATTTCTCTTGTCCCTATCACACACTCAGATACCAATAAAACACACTAACTATAGTGTGTAGTTAGTGTGTGTTATTATGGTGATGTGTGTAAAGCTTGACATGATATGAAAAGTAAGCTTTTTGTGAAAAGTATAAGTGACTGAAAGACTGTCGTACACATCTATCAGACATAGGAGCAGGAAACCCTCCTTGGACCGTTTGGAAGAGTAGATGTCTCCCACTCTGCGGTCAATATAGAGAGGCTGTTGTTGCCCACCAGCCGGTCACGTCCCACCTCTCTCCTCTCAGCATCACGTCTGCTCCATCCCTCTTTTGCCCTCTATCAGCTTCAGGACTTGTGAGTAACTCTTGACCAGTGCACATGCTATTTTGTTTGTTGCTTCGGCAGGTACGGCGGCCATTTGTTTTAGGTCTCTACCTCCCAAGCATCGACTCAGGCCTGCAACAGTTGTTTCTTTTTTTGTTGTTTAAAGGACATTATTTTATTTTGCTGCAGAGGGGAGTGTGTGTGTGAGTGTTATAAAATTGGTATACAAGAGAAACATAACTTCTGAGAAAAGTTAAAAGTCAGTAAGGTTAGGTTATCAGGGGTTTTGCGGGATATTAAAAAGCATTAAAAAAATCATTAAATGGATTTTGCAAAAATTAAGGCCTTAAATTGGCATTAAAAAGCATTAAATTAGATTCCAACAGGCATTAAAAATCTTAGATGATTTAGAACGAAAAAATATCAGTTTTCTTTGAATATAAAATTGATAATTTGTCGAAAAAATACGTAGCCTTAGTGTTATGGACATTTGCAACAAGTTTGCAAGTTTCAGCAGAAGTGGCTGGAGGTTGAAGTCTTTAAAACATGGTTGCAGCCTGTTAGTGGTCAGGTCGGAGAGGGATTTTGAAATGTTCGCAAAAAACGTTCAAACTGGGCACAATGGGTATTAACGCAGTGAAATCACACATGCAGAGTCTGATAGCCACCGGTCGGCAGTAAAAGCCAGTGTCTAGTTATTTTGCCGCGTCAGATAAAGTATCTGATAAAGTACCTGCTGCCACCACAACAGCAGCAACTGTGACCATTACAGCAGCAGCCGTTACCGAGGGAAAACTAGCAATCTTCAAGCAGTGTTTGGCACCAGTGCGACATTGCAGGCGGAGGTGTTCTGGTGTCTGAATACGCCATCTAATGAAGGCATTTCTAAATTGTTTGCGGCAAAGTTTCCTGATTCGCAAATCACAGTCTTTCACTTGTGGAAAGGACAAAACCAGCTACATTATAAATTTTGGACTGGCCCCGTACTTCAAAAACATATTGACTTCTGCAGTTAACAATGCAGGACCATTTGTGCTTGTGTTCGATGAAAGTTTCAACCAGTCCACAAAAAGTAAACAACTAGATGTCCATGTCCAATTTTGGGAAGCAGGCTGTGTCCAGTCCCGTTATCTTGGATCACAATTCAAAGACTGAGGATCTGCTGCACCATTTCAAAGTAAGTAGGCCTATATTATTTACTTGTGGTTCATGGAATTGTATTTGGATTGAACTTTGATGAAGAGAGACAGGTTTTATATAGACTACAAGGGTTACAGTACCTTTTGTATTCAGTTCATATAGTATACTACGTTTTTAATGCAAATCAAAATACCAATGTCTGTCATAGCTCATTGAATCTTATTGTAGGGCTGCACAATATTGGGAAAACGTGAAATGCAGTGTTGGGACTAACGTCGTTACTTGTAACCTCCTCTTTTGATACCGTTGAAGCAGCAAATGAAGATCACCTGATCTTAGCCAAACTTCAGTTTTTCATATCCAGAACATTTTGTCCATTCTTGACAAAATACCAGAATGATCAGCCAGTCTTGCCGTTTTTGACTTGAGAGAATTGATGATGGTAATAATCTAATTTTTGATTCATTTAAATGACATGATTTTTATTTTGAGCTGTATGGGCTTTTGAAGGTTTACTACATTGAATAACTATATATAATACCCTTGTGAGGTGGAATAGGAAAGCTGGTTAACAGGATCTTAAGTAACAAGACTTTATTTTTTCCTTTTATAGAATCTGATGAGACGTTTCATCAAAAGAGAGGTACTCCAAGACATCACTACCTATAAGCTGACCAAACTTGACGTTGATGACCAGCAGGCCACACTGACATTGGCTTGGGAGCAGAGTCTGTGCTTAAGGTAATGCATTATTCTTGTTCTATGAGTGCAAATAAAAATAAGACTACATTCATTCCGTATATATAACTAACATGATGTGTGCAATCCCTCCTTGCTTGGCTGTTCAGAACAAAATAGGTGAACTCAGTGCCCTTGATTTTTAGAAGGGACTGCAGAATGGTAATACAATGCAAGACAAGAGCCCTTTGAAATACCCCACTGTCAGGGAAGTTGCATGCTTGAACCCTACCATCATGAGCAGAGACCCAGAATGGTTGAATGGTGCAAGGAAAAGATGAAGTCTCTAGTTCAGAGATTTCTACAGGACAAGCAATTGACAGGAGGGGTTTCAACTGGTAGGAATGTTATAGCTTCGAAATAAAGGTTATGCACAGGTTACACTGTATTCTCAGTATATACTTTGATGTACCATAATATTAATAAAGGAAGCACATATAAGGTTGAATAGTATTGGTCCAAGCACTGAACCTCGTGAAACTCCATGTCTAACTTTTGTGTGCATGGAGGATTTATCATTAATGTACACAAACCGAAATCAGTCTGATAAATAGGACTTGAACCAGCATTAAGATCTAACAAAAGTAGTACAGAGAGTGCTGTCTCTGTGCTATGATGTGCTTTAAATCCAGACTGATAATCCTCCGATAAACTATTACTAAGTGGAAAGGTACACAACTCTCACAAGTTTTCACAAGTTCCACAACTGGCTGACTGCTTTCTCAACTATCTTAGAGAGAAATGGAAGATTAGATTTCAGCTACTTCAAAGGACTGTGGTACATGATTGAACACAAACTGAGCTGATGTCAAACAGACTGGGATGTCTGGTGGACATTTTCAGGAAAAACTTCACTTTAAGATCCTGATAAAATGGAATAACTAACAGCCACTAACAGCTGCTAGATGCTGCTTCAAGAAAACTTTACTCAAGTGAATATCAGAGTCAACACAGTTTTTACACATCAATTCAGTCCAGAGGAGATCATTTCACTACTTCTAATAGAAACTATATTCTGACATTAAAGCACAGTCAGTGATCCAAATGAAACCAGAGTGAAACCTCGTCCACCATCAACATTTAAACACAGGAAGCTGCTGTCACTTCCTGTTTCTATTGTTCACTGGTGAACAGAGTGAACAGTGATTTCAGCAGCTGTCTTCAGTCAGCAGTGTGACTGTTTGTCTCCACAGGAGGAGACTCTCACTTGGACAGAGGACACAGAGACACTGAGGAACCATAAGACCACCACGACCCAAACCCAGCATACAGAGGTTCAGTGAATGTGGTGTTGAAGGTGTGGAGGTGGATCAGTGTGTCAGAGGAGACTCTGTAGAAGGACAGAGTGCCAGCAGGACAGTTCACATACACTGCTACTCTGTCAGAAACAGAGGAGGAGGATGAGGAGGAGATGGGTATTACTCTCTTATTGTGACGGACAGAGTAACCAACTTCATCAGAGCAGATCAGACTCCAGGACTGATCGTTAAATCCAAACAAACAGTCTTTACTGTGTCCTTTCCTGCTGATTCCTCTGTAAGTCACTGATAGATTAACTCTTCCTCTCCACTCTACCTCCCAGTAACAGCGACCAGTCAGAACATTACTACACAGCAGCTGAGGCCAGCAGTCAAATCTGTCTGGATGATCAGGATATGTCTGATCCTCTCCCACATATGTCACCTTCCTGTTGTTGTCAGACAGTTTGAGGTTTCTGTACACTGTGTTTGTGTCCAGTGTGAGTTCACAGAAATCTGATGAAGAGAAGAAGAAACAACACAGCAGCAGTTTATCATCTGACACACCTGATGGATGTATTCTCTGTTTAACTTCTGATCTGTTGTTCATTTCTATAACGTTTCATGATGACACATTTTGTCAGTAATGTTTTAATGAATAAATACCACCAAGATCAACTTTGTATTTAAAGAGAAACTGACTGTGTGCTGTTTAGTTGTCATGAATCAAATTCAATCCACACTTACACTTCTTCAGACCAGGTTTTAACCTGTGCTCTCCACCATGGTCCACCCTGGAGGAAGAAACACAGTCAGAATGATTTTCTATCCAACATGAGTCCTAACTGCTGTTCAACATGAAGCAGTGTTCCTTAGTTTGTCAGAGTGACACAGAAACAGGCTGAAACTCATCTGTCTCAACTGTCTGCTGGATTCTTTCACTGAAGTCTGAGAGGAAAAGACCTGAAGAAGATGATGTGAAGAACAAATATGTCCTCCCACATGATAAATCACTATATTAAATATTGTTATTATTATTATATTGTTGTCCTGAGGATAGAGCCAGTCATCACTTCAATATGAAAAGTTATCAGAGAATAAATGCAGCAATGATATAGAAGAACATTTGACTGTAATTATTCCATGTGTTCATTCATTTGGTTTGAATGTATAATAATAATAGTTGAAAGACACAATAAGAAGAAACAACGAAAAGTTAGAAAGTTCTAAATAAAGTTCATGATACAAGTGAACTTCTTTATATAAACAGTAAATACATTAATAATAAAATAACAGATGGACTATCCTCTGATGAGTTCAGGGACACCAGGAGATCATGAAAGTTTAACTAAAGAACAACTTTAGGTCCACTTACTAGTTTTTTTTACAGAGGTTTCACTCACATTATATGATCTTCAAACTGTTACATCCATACCTGAGAGTTTCCAGCCTCCAATGTGGATCCTCCAGTCCAGCAGACAAAAGCTTCTCTCCTGAGTCTCCTGGATGATTGTAGCTCAGGTCCAGCTCTCTCAGATGGGAGGGGTTGGAGCTCAGAGCTGAGGCCAGAGAAGCACAGCCTTCCTCTGTGATCAGACATCCTGACAGACTGGAATTCAGAATATAAAGATAACTCAGTGTTGTAGATAATCATGTTAGCAGAAAAATGTGACAGATGTTTAACAAATTCATTAACTTGAACCTAAAGCAGGATGAAACATCTGTATCCAAAATACTACAAATTTGCAGTAATTAGATCTGAATGTAAAACATCAACTCTATCCACTGTATATAAAGTCAGAATCAGCTTTTTTGACCTGAGACTTTCCAGTGTACAGTGTGGACTCTCCAGTCCAGCAGAAAGCTGCTTCACTCCTGAAACCTGCAGGTTGTTGTTACTCAGGTCCAGATCTCTCAGACTAGAGGACTGGGAGCTGAGAACTGAGGACAGAGCTGCACAGCTTCTCTTTGAGAGGTTACAGCCACTCAGCCTGGAGAAGAATCAACAGAACAAAAGAGTTGCATCCATTACTTTTCTTCATTGAGCAAAGATTAAACCACATTAATCTGGATAGTTCTGTGTGCACCTACAGAGCTTTGTTGGAGGCTTTGACCACTGGCAGCAGCCTCAGAAGAGCCTCCTCTGAAGCAGAGTATTTCTTCAGGTCAAACACGTCCAGATCTTTTTCTGATGACAGTAAGATGAAGACCAGAGCTGACCACTGAGCAGGAGACAGTTTATCTGTGGAGAGACTTCCTGATCTCAGGTACAGTTGGATCTCCTCCACTAGAGAACGATCATTCAGTTCATTCAGACAGTGGAACAGATTGATGCTTCTCTCTGCAGACACATTCTCACTGATCTTCTTCTTGATGTACTTGATTGTTTTCTGATTGGTCTGTGAGCTACTTCCTGCCTGTGTCATCAGGCCTCGTAGGAGAGTCTGATTGGTCTGCAGTGAAAGCCCCAGGAGGAAGCGGAGGAACAAGTCCAGGTGTCCATTTGGACTCTTTAAGGCCTCGTCCACAGCATTCTGGTAGAGATGTTTTAGTTTAGTTTTGTCTTTAAAGACTTTAGACAACCAGGATGTTGTTTGTTCTTCTGCCAGCAGACTGACTCCAGACTTGATGAATGTCAGATGGACATGAAGAGCAGCCAGAAACTCCTGAACACTCAGATGGACGAAGCAGAACACCTTGTCCTGGTACAGCCCTCTCTCCTCTTTAAAGACCTCTGTGAACACTCCTGAGCACACTGAGGCTGCTCTGATATCGATGCCACACTCTGTCAGGTCTGATTCATAGAAGATCAGGTTGCCTTTCTGCTGCTGCTCAAAAGCCAATTTTCCCAGAGACTCAATCATCACCCTGCTCTCTGGACTCCAGTGTGGATCTCTCTCAGTTCCTCCATCATACTTGACGTTCTTCAGTTTGGCCTGAACCACCAGGAAGTGGATGTACATCTCAGTCAGGGTCTTGGGCAGCTCCCCTCCCTCTCTGCTTTTCAACACATCCTCCAGAACTGTAGCAGTGATCCAGCAGAACACTGGGATGTGGCACATGATGTGGAGGCTTCGTGATGTCTTGATGTGGGAGATGATGGTGCTGGCCTGCTCTTTATCTCTGAATCTCTTCCTGAAGTACTCTTCCTTCTGTGGGTCAGTGAACCCTCTGACCTCTGTCATGCCGACACACTCAGGAGGGATCTGATTGGCTGCTGCAGGTCGTGTGGTTATCCAGAGGCGAGCAGAGGGAAGCAGTTTCCCCCTGATGAGGTTTGTCAGCAGCACATCCACTGAGGTGGACTCTGTAACATCAGTCAGGATCTCATTGTTGTGGAAGTCCAGAGGAAGTCGACACTCATCCAGACCGTCAAAGATGAACACAACCTGGAACTCTTCAAACCTGCAGATTCCTGCTTCTTTGGTTTCAGTAAAGAAGTGATGAACAAGTTCCACCAAGCTGTACTTTTTCTCTTTCAGCACATTCAGCTGTCTGAAAGTGAATGGAAATGTGAAGTGTATGTCCTGGTTGGCTTTGTCTTCAGCCCAGTCCAGAGTGAACTTCTGTGTTAAGACTGTTTTCCCAATGCCAGCCACCCCCTTTGTCATCACTGTTCTGATTGGTTTATCTCTTCCAAGTGAGGCTTTAAAGATGTCTTCATGTCTGATTGTTGTTTCTGGTCTGTCTGGTTTCCTGGATGCTGTTTCAATCTGTCTGACCTCATGTTCCATGTTGACTTCTCCAGTTTCTTGCAGTATGATGTAGATCTCGGTGTAGAACTGTTCTAGAAGCTTTGAATTTCCTGCTTTTGTGATTTTCTCCAACAAATATTGAAATTTCTCCTTCAGGTTGGATTTGAGTTTATTCTGACACATGGCAAGAATCTCTGAATGAATGCAAGAGACAACATACATGGGAGATTAACATTAGAGTAAGAGTAATAGGCAAAATACAGCTACATGACATTATCTGTTGAAAAAAAAACTACAATTTTGAAGCCCGGGCTCCAAAATGACAGCCCAGAACACAGGAATGCATGAAAGAGTCATATTTTGGTAGGGGTGTCAAAATATAATTATAATGGGTGTCAATTGGGCCATTTTTGTCCCTAAGGATCCTAGAGGAACTATTTTGTCCTACAAACAACTTACAAATATACTATATTTTTCTCCTCACCAGTGTTGGAGGTAACATGTTAAACTACTCTGATTACTTCTTTAATGTAACGAGTAACCTAACACAGAACAATGGTTAAGCCACATCTCCACTACTCTCACACTGGTTTCTGGCATAGCCTGAGTAATGTGCATCCCAAATCATTGGAACACAACATCTGGTCTTGTGTGTCACCTAAGACAAAATTACAGTGTCCATAGTCTTCAACATATCAAAACAAACCTCATCCACCTCTGGCACCTTACCACTGTGAACCTCTCTGAGTACTTTAATAACCTGTACCTGTAACCTTGAGCTGGATGAGACTTCCCTCAAACGTTTCAGCCCAGTCTCCTCTGTAGAGGGTGTGTCAGTCAGGGTCAGGAGATTGTGAAATCATTGCTTCGTCTGTCAAGTAATATCTTCCAACTGCTTGCTAGAACCTCATTCGGGTCAACTTCTCCATGATCTCTCAGAACCATCCCACAACAGTTTTCCTTCTTTTACTAAGAGAAACTTAAGTCCTTCTGGCCTCCTGGTACCCGTCAGCCTTATGTGATTTTAATTTTTTAATTTTATATTTTTTAATTTTTACTGATAATAACAGTCATAGCATGACTTACGTTTAGAGATGGTGTGTGAGCATTGCTTATTCATCTTCCCCAGAACCTTTTTGGTCACCTGCAAAGTGTTTTCACTGTAGGTCTGGACCATCAGATCCACTGTGTCCAACTGGTCCGCCTTCTCCAGTCGACTCTTTGGGATTGTTGGGAGGTCTTCCAGGACCTCAGGCTGCTCCAGGTACCACTTAAATGTTTTAAAGTCATTTTCTCCCAAATTCTGTAAAGTTCTGAAGAGATCCTCTTTAGGGATAGAGTCCACTGTTTTTCCTCCCTGTATGAAAGAAAGAAAACCTTTTCAACCTTAAACAAAAATACAGTTCATCACATCCCATCTCATCACTCTGCTGCTCACTGTTTACCATCAAATGTTTCCAAAGTTTCAGTGGCTCTGGAGAGTGACTTGAATTAATCGATGAACTTTCACAGCAGTGAATAGAACATGCCTCTGTTATTGGAAATGGACCTTATACTGAGTTTAGAAAACAACAGATCAACATTGAGGATGTCACGAATTCAACAGACGCATCCCATAAAACAGAGTCTTCTTACGAACAAATTAAACCTTTTCATCTGTGAAACACTAGAGGTGTGTTATTTTATACCAGGAAACACTTCGAAAGGTTGGGCTTTGACAGCAGCTTGTCACATCAGCAACTCAGTTAGGAACAGGTCTGTTTATTCACAATAGTTAATAATAATTAAAATGATTAAAGATAATTATTAAAAACCAATACAGTTCTTATTATGAATTAATAATATTGGGGCACTACCCTGAGGTCAGGAGCCAATAACCAAACAGTGAAAAAAGGAGCATTAACATCTAAAAGATAAACAGTAATGATTTGAATTCAAGCACTGTTGCCATTAACAAGCTGTTATCATAGTATGTATGCCAACAATCACAGGAAATTGAGAGTTTGTTAACTTTAGCAATATCAATTATAAATCATCAATAATATTTAATTTAATAAACGTCTATAGTACAACTACACTAAGCAAGCAATCATGAACAACAGCGGTTATAAATAGCAAAACAACACAGCACTAGCAGAGATTGTTGGGATTGATAGGATTGTTGTTCCTTGTGACAGACTGAATGTAATGTGAAGACGTCCGAGTAAAAGTCATACTGTTAGTGAGCAAGTTCAAGTTCTTGTATGAGACTCACTGATTTCCATGAAGTACATAATATGAACATAATAAACACAAACATACAAAAAGTTCACTTAAAGTTCCGACCAATTTATATTGATATTAATAACAATAATTCAATTAGATTCAATCTAAAACAACTTTATGATGGTGTTTGTGCTGTGTGTTGGTGTACAGTCATGTGTGTAGAGTGACAACAAAAGAGGACTCAGCATACAACCCTGTGGGGCTCTGGTGTTGAGTGTCAGGGAGGAAGAGTGATGGGTCCCGAGCCTGACCATCTGTGACCGGTTGGTTAAAAAGTCCTTAACCCAGCTGCATGCGTGCTGGTTTACACCCAGGTCCAGCAGCTTGGTCTCCATTCTGCTGGGGATGATTGTATTAAATTCAGAGCTGAAGTCTATAAACAGCCACCTCACAGATGTTCCAGGCCCTTCATCACAGTGGAGATCTACACAGTCGGGAGCTACTGGTCTGAAGTCATTAAGGCTGCTGATGTATGTTTTTTTTCGGGACAGGAACGATGGTGGCAGATTTAAGGCATTTGGGGACAATACATGTAGACAGGGAGGTTAAAGATTTAGCTGAATACCTCTGCCAGCCGGTCAGTGCAGGGAGTGCCCTCCCTGGAATACCATTAGGACCAGAGGCTTTCCTGGGGTTAACGCCTCAGAGCAATCTCTTCTGTGCTGACAGTAAGTCTGAGGGTGGAGGCAGCAGGTTGCCAGTGGCTGTTTTGGTCACCTCAAAGCAGGCAAAGAAGTGGTTCAGTTCCTCTACGAAAGTGTCACTGCTGCTGGATACTTTGCCATGCCTTCCGTGGGTCTCCCTCACTGAAATGCCCATTTTGTGCCTGTAGTCTTACTTAGCCACCTCAATGGCTCTCTTCAGGTTGGACCTGGCAGTTCTGTAAAGGTCATTGTTGCCAGACGTAATCTTATTGGTTTCATTCTTTTTCCTGTTTTACTGTCTCTGTTCTGGTGCAGCGCTGCAGTTCACTTGGAGAGAATCACAATAAATTCTAGCCTGAATCTTGAGAAAAAGTGGTTTGTTCCTCTCAGAGCTCAACAAAAACTAAAAACATCAAACAGCTGTGATGTTCTTACCTGTTCATCCATCTGCAGACGTTAACCCTCGGTGTCTCTGTGCTTCTGAACGTCTGCTGTCTCTCTCACCCTCGATACTCAACCATCTGATGACATCACTCTGACAGCAGAGAACAAGTCTGTGGGATGAAATGATCTTCAGTAAAACCATTTAAACTGACTGCATATCAATAATAATGATAATTATTATAGTTTGATCTCTTTAAAACATTCAGGGTAACAATTTCTGTAAACCCCAATGTTTGTTATATAAACATTTATTAATGTCTTTGTTAACATCTTTAACTCCTTATGAAGTGTCCTTCTCCATTTTAATATCATACATTTCTGAATACAGTTCCTATATGTTTCTGATGACCTGCTGCACCTCACATGAGGCAGATCAAATCTTTTCCTTTCACGTCTTTACGTCTTCCAGCTCACTCACCATGTCGGCTTCAGCTAACCTTGTGTGTCGACTTCAGATTTTTCTTTGAAGGAATAAAATCTGTGGCGAGGCTTTATTTTACAGCTCCTTTCATTTTATTCTGACTTCCCAGAAATGTAACGGTTCATTTTTAAGACATTTTACAGAGAGGGTGGTGCCGTTTGTTACAAATTGTAAGAACAAACAGAACTGTGTGTCAAAATATATATGAGCTCATTAGGTTGCTTCAAACTTCCTGCTAACTTCCTTAAAGTGGCTGCTGTGTTACTATTACGTCATTTGGTTGTATACAGGAAATGTTGTCATTACAGCATTTTTAAGAACAACGTTATGCTGATGTGTAGTTTGACACACACAACTACACACTGAAAACTGAGTATTTTTTGTTAGTTAAAGAGTTGCAGACTGATACACATCAGGCCACAGACCTGTATTTGAAAAGATGTAGAGTCAGTGATCCCCATCTGATCAGATTTAGTTATTCCAGTGGTAAGTGTTGGGTTAAAGTTAAGGTTAGTGTACAAATCTCTTAATAGATCATCCCTCCAAGCTGCTCCAATCTAGCACCAGCTCTTCTAGATACATAAGACACACAAAAGCTTGTGTATCCTACTGCAGACTTTCAGCAGACTTTCTTACAATCCAAAGCAACCAGACTGTCAAAATATGGTTCTACTGTGAATAAGCAGCCTTTTATGTAAAGCCTTATTATAGGTAGAAATATCAAACAGTTTTAAACAATAAATCATATTTTAGAGAAATACTCACTTCAATCCCTGATCTAATAATACTGTAATCAATCCCCAATTATGCTGATAAGTCATAACAGGTAGTCACTGACATTGTATCATCAAACACAGGTATCGTTACAGCTGAAATATCAATTTGTCTTAGGTGAGAAAGGTGATTACATACCTGAGACTCCGTGCTCTGCAGTCTGACAGCCTTTGAGAGACACACTGACTAGCTCACACATACGTGTTTTACTTTCAGCCACCGCCCAACACAACCACTAACAGAAGTGCTCAATCCATCACGTGCACACCTCATGTGTAGTAACACGTCTGCAAACGTACATCACCACCCTTCATGTTGTCATGCCTTCCTGTACAGCTTCCTGTTCTTGTATTCAGTTCCTCCTTCTAACAGCCACTTCTTAAAATCATCATGTGTATTTTGCAGTTTTCTGTTCCTACTTTCCTAACAGATGAGACACTCAATTCATCGACACCGTACACACTGCATGACATTGATGAGACATATGACTTAAAACAGAACAATGTGGTTTTTACATTTCCCTACACTGGATTAAAGATCATCAAAGTATTAGTACAATAATATAGTCATTTCTCCAACTGCACTTCTAATATCATCTTCTTCCTCCACACAAATAGTAATACTTTGCCACAGAGCATTGTTATTGTGAATATCCAGTGAGTATAACAAAGAAAACTACACAAAAATACCTGTCATGACACAAAGAATATCATGTAGATCCCATGTCTTTTATGCACTGGTTGTATTTATATACTCCATATTAGCATTGATGGTTCTTGTATGTATGTATGTACAGTGCTGCTCGAACACTTTACAATTTTCTCTATTTCTGCTTAAATATGACCTTAAACATGATTTGAATTTTACACAAGTCCTAAAACTAGATAAAGAACCCGATTAAAGAAACCAGACAAAAATATTTTTTATTTTATTTATTTAGGAAAATGATCCATCATCCCTGCACATCAGCTTATAATGATTTTACCAGTCTTAACGGGGACGTTGGTGAGCTTCTTAATTAACTGCCTGCTTTAGGTCCTTCCACAGTATTTCTGTAGAATTAGGGATGGGACTTTATCTCAGCCATACCAAAACATCTGTCCACAGAACATTTTTCCATTCACTTTCTGGCTTATAAATGCGGTCTTGAGCAAACTGTAGATGGCAGGAATGTTCTTTTTGGAAAGTTGTGGCTTTCTATTTGCAACTCTGCCATACACGCCATTGATGTTCAATGTTCTCCTGATGGTGGACTCATGAACGTTGACTGTAGCCACTGCAAAAAAGTATTTTAGTTTCCTAGATGCTAGCCTGCAGTCCCTGTGGCTTCCTGGACTATTACACACCTGCTTTTAGTGTGATCTTTGTTGTTCAACCACTCCTGGGGAGATAAAACACTGGTGTTGGATGTCTCCCATTTCTACACAATCTACCTGATAGTCGACTGTTGGAGTCCAAACTCTTAAGAAATGGCTTTGTAATCCTTTGCAGCATGCTGAGTATCAGAATCTCTTCAGCTAAGGTTCTCAGAAATCTCCTTTGTTTGAGCCATGACACACTTCCACAAGCCTGTGTTGTGAAACTCAGATTTTTACAGTGAAGACCCTCAGTCAAATTGATCAAAGCTGTTTGACCAGTTCTGATGCTTCCTGTATTTTCACTGATGATGGGAGATTAAAATCAAACTGCTCTTGGTGTTACCTATTAATCACTAACAGTGATACAACACAATGTGATCAAAGTGATGGTGTTCATCAGACATTTACAGATTTCTCTGGTAGGATTCTCACCTGCTGAACTCACTTCAGGTCAACTTACAGACACTTTCCAACTTCGTGTGTAGAGGAAACACTGGGAGAGAAGAAGCTGCTCATTCTCCCTCGTCAGTCCTGCTGTCTGTGTGTATTTGATCTGAAGATACTGTCACATCCTCATAACTTCA
Source organism: Scomber scombrus (assembly GCF_963691925.1). Taxonomy (NCBI): domain Eukaryota; kingdom Metazoa; phylum Chordata; class Actinopteri; order Scombriformes; family Scombridae; genus Scomber; species Scomber scombrus. The sequence goes on along the minus strand of NC_084986.1, from coordinate 761,406 downwards.
CAGTCCAAGTCTAAACAACATCAGAGTGACGTGAAAACCAGTCTAACCAGTCAGTGTCAGGGAAATCACACCATTGATGTAGTTCTGCTATCTGTCCACTAGATGGTGCTAACTGACCACGAATTAATCTAAAGAGCCTGAGCTCTCTGGTGGGGCCCTTCACTCTGTTCCTGAGGATGTCATCACATCCTCATAACTTTACGATCCATGTCTAACTAATTAATTGAAAGTAATCATGCTGCATTATTCAAAAATGGCTGGAAGCCAGCCTTCTGGCAAAGACCATTTTTGTGTAGCACTTTATTAAGGGTCACTCATGCACTTTTTACTCAACCCAAAATGCTGCTAAATGTCTGTCTGAATGGTGGAAACGAATGACGGTTTTTTTAATTATTTTATTTTATTTTATTAATTTTATTACATGTTTGATTGTTTTTTAATGTAGTTTTTTTACTACCCCATTTTCTTTAATGCACTGTAAGGAGTTGGTGAGAAACGACTTTTCGTTTCAGCCTGTGTATGCAAATACATGTGTGTGAAATGACAATAAAGAAATCTTGAATCTTTATTCATTCATCCAGACAGAAAAGAATTAAAAAAGAAGTAAATCTGGGAGCAGAAAAATACAAAAGGATATTGAATGAGCTGAATTGAAGAAAAAATTTGAGGCCTGTCCTCATAATTATGAGATCTTTCGCTTTATTTAATAGATACTTAAGTCATAGTTATGAAATAACTCATTATAACTTCATAAGTTATTTTCAATTCAATTTTATTTACAAAGAAATTCACAAAATAATTCATCACAGGACACTTTTCACATAGAGCAGATCTAGACTCTTTAATTTATAGAGACCCAACATTCCCACATTAAAAGCACTTGGTGACAACAGCAAGGAAAAACTCCTTAAACCGGAAGAAAGCTCAAACAGAACCGACTCTAGGTGGGCGGCCATCTGCCTTGTCTGGCTGGGAGGGAGAGTGAAATAAGAAAGAAGAACTTCTAGGTTCCTTACAGTGGTGCTGCAGGCCAAAGTAATGTCATCCAGAGTAGTTATATCATTACATAATGTGTTTCTAAGCACAATAAATTCAGATTTATTAAGTTAAGGCCTGAAGCCCTTAACTTGCTGAAGATGGCGCCAGCATGTGCGGCCTGCCGTCTGCCAGCTCTGCTGTGTTTGATATTTGCTGTTGTATTACTTTGTGATCTCTGCCAAGATTCCTTTGCTCTGTTTGTGTATGATCGCCAAGCACTTCTTGGCATTAGAGCATCTCAAAAAACACTGCCAAACTTTGATTTGGGTGATCAAACCTCGGGTCTTCCTCCTCCACTGGCGTCTGTGCCAGCTTACCTGCTGCACTCACCGGCTGTCATCCTACGGAGGAAGCGCTCCAGAAGACGCGGAAAGAGGGCAGGTGTCTTGGTGAAACTCAAGATCCTCAGACGATCCACCTGTTGGACCGATCCTCGCCTTCTTGTCAGAGGATCTCATGTGCGGCCCTTGTGTCTTCGTTGGATCCAGCCTGTTGTTCCTTCCCGCCAAGCCGCTGGATGCCTTCACCTGCCGGCGGAGGTCCCCCCTCCCAGATGTCGGGCCCGCAGCGGCGGTGTGGATCTTAGGAATCTCCGGCCTCTGCGCCGCGTTCTCACCCAGGCCCGCGAGGAGATTACTCTTAGCCTGGCTCTCTTAAATGCTAGATCGCTAGCAAACAAGACTTTTGTCGTGAGTTGGATTTCATGTTTTTGACAGAGACGTGGATTCAAGTTGGTGAGTCTATTCAGTTCTCCGAGCTGCTCCCCCCTAACTGTCTCTTTTTTAACTCCCCCCGAACCACCGGCCGAGGTGGAGGGGTAGCATCTGTATTTAAATCCAGTTTTCAGTGTCGATTGTCACCGTCGATCTCTTTCTCCAGCTTTGAGCTGCAGACATTCATTGTAGACTTTACTACACCCGTCCTGTGCGCTGTAGTCTATCGTCCGCCTCAGTTCAATAAGGATTTTATAAAGGACTTTGTGGCAGGAGTGTCAGTGAACTATGATCGGTTTTTAATTGTTGGGGACTTTAATATCCATGTCTGCTGCGAATCCCGTCCCTTGGTGAAAGACTTTCTGAATCTCATTGACTCTTTTAACCTTACTCAGTCTGTGTCTGATCCGACACATGAGAAAGGTCACACACTGGACCTTATATTATCTTTTGGTCTGCAGTTAAATGTCAGTGAGATTTGTGACTCACTTATGTCCGATCACTTCGCTGTTTTATTTAATATTACACTGCCTCTATCCCATGTGAAACGGTGCGCCACGAACCGCCGTGTGCGCACAATTAACCCTTCCACTGCTTCAGATTTTTCTGAAGCTTTTAATCATTCTGTGCTACATACTGAGGATCAGTATGGTACTCTTACTCCCGATGAACTTTTAGACACTTTTAATTGTACTTGCATTGACATATTGGATTTGGTGGCGCCTTTTAGGTGTAAACGCCCCAAGCCAGTAACAGAGCCATGGCTTAATGACACCACTCGCACTTTAAGACGTGTATGTAGACGCGCCGAGAGGAAGTGGAAGAAAGATCATCTACACGTTTCTTTGGACATTTTAAAAAACAGTCTATTGCAGTATCAGAAAGCTGTTAAAACTGCCAAGAGTCTGTTCTTATCCAATCTTGTGTCTGCTAATAGCCATAAACCTCAGTTCCTTTTCAACACCTTAAATACTCTTTTAAACCCCTGTAACCACAATGGTGTTGTTCCTTCACTTAAGCTGTGTGAAGATTTCCTAAGGTTTTTCATTGACAAGATCTCAGATATTAGGTCCTCTCTTTTGCCGTCTGCATTAGATCCTGCCGTCTCTCCCATTTGCCCTGATGTTTTTGACACATTTGAGCAAGTGTCTCTTTCAGCTTTAACTGATATTGTCCAGCACCTCAGGCCTTCTCACTGTCCTCTTGACAGCATCCCACCCCGTCTTTTTAAGGACGTTTTCCATATTATTGGGCCCTCTGTTATGGATCTGATAAATTCATCTTTGATGTCTGGATGTTGTTTGTCTCCACAGGAGGAGACTCTCACTCAGACAGAGGACACAGAGACACTGAGGAACCAGACTGACAAAACCCAAACCCAGCATACAGAGGTTCAGTGAATGTGGTGTAGAAGGTGTGGAGGTGGATCAGTGTGTCAGAGGAGACTCTGTAGAAGGACAGAGTGCCAGCAGGACAGTCCACATACACTGCTACTCTGTCAGAGAAAGAGAAGGAGGTGGAGGAGGGGATGTGTGTTTCTGTCTTATTGTGACGGACAGAGTAACCATAATTACAACAGATCAGACTCCAGGACTGATTATTATATCCAAACACACAGTCTTCACTGTATCCTCTCCTGCTGATTCCTCTGTAACTCACTGATATGCTAACTCTTCCTCTCCACTCGACCTCCCAGTAACAGCGACCAGTCAGAACATTTCTACACAGCAGCTGATAGTAGCCGTCAAATCTGTCTGGATGATCAGGATGATCATATGACTGATCCTCCTCCACATATGTCATCTTCCTGTTGTTGTCAGACAGTTTGAGTTTTCTGTTTGCTGTGTTTGTGTCCAGTGTGAGTTCACAGAAATCTGATGAAGAGAAGAAGAAACAACACAGCAGCAGTTTATCATCTGACGCACCTGATGGATTTATTCTCTGTTTAACTTCTGATCTGTTGTTCATTTCTATAAAGTTTCATGATGACACATTTTGTCAGTAATGTTTTAATGAATAAATACCACAAAGACCAACTTTGTATTTAAAGAGAAACTGACTGTGTGCTGTTTAGTTGTCATGAAACAAATTCAATCCACACTTACACTTCTCCAGACCAGGTTTTAACCTGTGCTCTCCACCATGGTCCACCCTGGAGGAAGAAACACAGTCAGAATGATTTTCTAGCTGTACCACCACATACCAGCCTCTTGGGAACCTCAACTCATACTTCTCTAACTCCCAATAGATCCCAGGCTTCCTCTCCTCAATCAGTGAGGGCAGAAAACTGGAGACGTGACAGGCACAGCCGCAAGTTACAATACAACTATAACGTCACTCTAATATTATATATAGCTACTGGCACCAGCTAGCATTGTCCCTTTAGTAACATCTACATCTTGTTACAAATTAAATCAATCTAATGTCGCCTGCATAAAGTCTAATGTTATGTGTATCCATCGCAAGTTACAACACAACTAAGCTAAAGTCACTAAGTTAAAGGCGCATTGTTCGCCTTCACACACACCAGGGTGCCAAATACTGACACAACTAATCTAACATCACATCAGTAACATCTATCATCATGTGCACCGGGTTGCAAGTTACTAAAACAACTAATCTAATGTCACTTCAGTGTCACCTGCCATTACATGTGCACAGTTGCAAGTTACTAATACAACTAATCTAAAAAAAATTCAATATCATCCGTGTCACAAGCACAAGGTTGCAAGTTGCTTATAAAAGTGATATGAAGTCATTTCAGTATCATCTCTCTTGACGTGCTAGTTACTTGTACAGCTAACAAAACGTCACTTCAAAATCACCTGCCATTACAAGCATTGTAAGCAGGGAAACCTGACACTGGGGTTTCCCTGGTGATTGATCATTCTCCACCAAAAGGCCAGCTGAGATAATGCAGCTTTTGCTTGCAAACATTCTTGAACATCTTCAAGTGTTCATGAGATCTACCCAGTCATTATTGCTTTATGACAAGTACAATGTATATCTGTTGTTAGATCTCTTCACCATGACCATTTCATTATCTGTGCCCCTTTCCCTTATCTTAGCATCTTCTGCTTTTTTTCTAAACTCCTAACTGACAGCCAGGCTTGGTATCCATCCAATCCCAGTTAATTTCACTGCTCAGAGCTAGTTAAAATCCTCAGCAGCTTCCACTTACTGCCAATGTAGTGTCAGTCTCTATCCACACCATCTGCTCTAGATTCCTAACACTGCTCGAAATTCATAGTCATTATTCATTTACCCTTGCAACTCTTCAATCTGACCCAAGCTGCCATGGCTGCTTTCAGACTGGTCTTCCTTCTCAGATGACACCGTCTCTCTCTTAACCCAACCAGTCCAGGCAGATGGCTGCCCAACTAGAGTCAGGTTCTGTTAAAGGTTTTTTCCAATAAAAGGGGACGTTCTCCTTGTCGTCATTGCCAAGTGCTGCTCATAGGACAACACTGAGTAAATTAAAAGGATGGTCTTGACCTGCTCTGTATGAAAGTGTAATGAGATAACTCAAGTTGCGATCTGGCGATATATTTTAAAAAACTGTCTTGACTCGTCTACATAAAAACAGTACCATTCACCATTCACATCTTAAATATCTTTAGATCTGCTCAATCATGCTCAGATCTCTTCAATTGGAGGTTTTGGGGGTCCACACTGACTGTGTGTTATGGTAAACTTATAAGCCTCCCCGCAACACAGTCAGCAAGAAGAAGAACCATGCTCATCAATTGTATTGTCTAAATAAATCATTTAAGCGCATCTTGTGACGATACACGATACAAGTGAAGTGAGATCATAAAAGTTTAATAAAGAATAACTTTAGGTCCACTTGTTTTTTCCTTAGGTTTCACTCACATCACATGATCTTCAAATTGTTACGTCATGAATCAACATTTATGTTCTGAATCAAAGTTGTTTACCTGAAAGTGTCCAGTCTGTCCATACCTGAGAGTGTCCAGTCCAGCAGACAAAAGCTTCTCTCCTGAGTCTCCTGGATGATTGTAGCTCAGGTCCAGCTCTCTCAGATGGGAGGGGTTGGACCTCAGAGCTGAGGTCAGAGAAGCACAGCCTTCCTCTGTGATCAGACATCCTGAAAGACTGGAAAATGTTGATAGCACAATGTTTTGTAGTAATATAAGTGCCAAGTACATCCTACAGATGTTGATAAGATAACTGTCATAAATCTGAAAGTAAAGTAGCAACTATAATCTGCATAAGAAGTCTCTCAGAACCAGCTTTATTGTCAGCTTTCGCAACAAAGAAATTATGCATGATGTATACTGACCTGAGAGTCTTCAGTGTACAGTGTGGACTCTCCAGTCCAGCAGAAAGCTGCTTCACTCCTGAATCCTGGAGGTTGTTGTTACTCAGGTCCAGCTTTCTCAGATGGGAGGGGTTGGAGCTCAGAGCTGAGGCCAGAGAAGTACAGCCTTCCTCTGTGATCAGACATCTTGACAGACTTGAAATATAGAAAGAATGACCATGCAATGTTTTTTAATCTGTTAGATACTAGATGTTTACAATCTTTACCAACACGGACCTAAAGCAGGATGACATTTTTAACACCTGTATCCTGACCTGAGAGTTTCCAGTGTACAGTGTGGACTCTCCAGTCCAGCGGAAAGCTGCTTCACTCCTGAATCATGCAGGTTGTTGTTACTCAGGTCCAGATCTCTCAGACTAGAGGACTGGGAGTTGATAACTGAGGACAGAGCTGCACAGCTTCTCTCTGAGAGGTTACAGCCACTCAAACTGAAAACAGATTAAACAAAATGTTTGCCATTCATAAAATGAACATATTTAACATTATTCATTCATGTTATTTCATCCACTTACAGAGCTTTATATGAAGCTTTGACCACTGGCAGCAGCCTCAGAAGAGCCTCCTCTGAAGCAGAGTATTTCTTCAGGTCAAACACGTCCAGATCTTTTTCTGATGACAGTAAGATGAAGACCAGAGCTGACCACTGAGCAGGAGACAGTTTAACTGTGGAGAGACTTCCTGATCTCAGGGACTGTTGGATCTGCTCCACTAGAGAATGAACATTCAGTTCATTCAGACAGTGGAACAGATTGATGCTTGTCTCTGCAGACACATTCTCACTGATCTTCTTCTTGATGTACACAACTGTTTTCTGGTTGGTCTGTGAGCTACTTCCTGTCTGTGTCAGCAGACCTCGTAGGAGAGTCTGATTGGTCTGCAGTGAAAGACCCAGGAGGAAGCGGAGGAACAAGTCCAGGTGTCCATTTGGACTCTTTAAGGCCTCGTCCACAGCACTCTGGTAGAAATGTGTCTGGGATGTTGTTTGTTTTTCTTCCAGCAGATTGACTCCAGACTTGATGAATGTCAGATGGACATGAAGAGCAGCCAGAAACTCCTGAACGCTCAGATGGATGAAGCAGAACACCTTGTCCTGGTACAGCCCTCTCTCCTCTTTAAAGACCTCTGTGAACACTCCTGAGCACACTGAGGCTGCTCTGATATCAATGCCACACTCTGTCAGGTCTGATTCATAGAAAATCATGTTGCCTTTCTGCAGCTGCTCAAAAGCCAGTTTTCCCAGAGACTCAATCATCTTCCTGCTCTCTGGACTCCAGTGTAGATCTGTCTCAGCTCCTCCATCATACTTGACGTTCTTCATTTTGGACTGAACTACCAGGAAGTGGATGTACATCTCAGTCAGGGTCTTGGGCAGCCCTCCTCTCTTTCTGCTTTTCAACACATCCTCCAGAACTGTAGCAGTGATCCAGCAGAAGACTGGGATGTGGCACATGTTGTGGAGGCTTCGTGATGTCTTGATGTGGGAGATGATGGTGCTGGCTTGCTCCTCATCTCTGAATCTCTTCCTGAAGTACTCCTCCTTCTGTGCGTCAGTGAACCCTCTGACCTCTGTCACCATGCCGACACACTCAGGAGGGATCTGATTGGCTGCTGCAGGTCGTGTGGTTATCCAGAGGCGAGCAGTGGGAAGCAGTTTCCCCCTGATGAGGTTTGTCAGCAGCACATCCACTGAGGTGGACTCTGTAACATCAGTCAGGATCTCAGTGTTGTGGAAGTCCAGAGGAAGTCGACACTCATCCAGACCGTCAAAGATGAACACAAGCTGGAACTCTTCAAACCTGCAGATTCCTGCTTCTTTGGTTTCAGTAAAGAAGTGATGAACAAGTTCCACCAAGCTGTACTTTTTCTCTTTCAGCACATTCAGCTCTCTGAAAGTGAATGGAAATGTGAAGTGTATGTCCTGGTTGGCTTTGTCTTCAGCCCAGTCCAGAGTGAACTTCTGTGTTAAGACTGTTTTCCCAATGCCAGCCACTCCCTTTGTCATCACTGCTCTAATTGGTTCATCTCTTCCAGGTGAGGCTTTAAAGATGTCTTCATGTCTGATTGTTGTTTCTGGTCTGACTGGTTTCCTGGATGCTGTTTCAATCTGTCTGACCTCATGTTCATCATTGACCTCTGCAGTCCCTCCCTCTGTGATGTAGAGCGGTGTGTAGATCTGATTCATAAGGGTTGGGTTTCCTGCTTTAGCGATCCCTTCAAACAGACACTGGAACTTCTTTTGCAGGTTAGACTTGAGTTTACGTTGACACTTTTCAGCAGGGGTTCCTGAATGAACAAACAACAAATGAAATCAATCAGATGATTCTACAGTAAATTGGTAGAATGTAAACACTAAACTGCAGATGTTTATATTTTCCTCCACTATGAGATCTATTCAGCTCATCAGTTGTGGACAAACAGTTTCTGGCTGTTTTCAGCTCAGAAGAATTCATAGATCTGATGCAGATGTGTGTATCATATTAACAGCAGAGTTTGAAATATAAACCTCCCATGTTGCCACCATTTCCTCTCCATCATGTTAAATCTGTTAAAATCCTCTTACTGCTCTGCAGACGCTCAGCCAGCTCCTCCTGCTTCATTCTCCTCAGGAAGTGCAGTGCGATCTCAAGAAATGCCTCTCTGCTGCTCCTCCTCTGCTCTTCCTCCTCACCATCCAACACCTCCTCATCCTCACTCTGACTCTCTAAGCATTCTGGGTAATCTGGACTCAGATCCTTTTGCATCTTCTTCAGCTCGTTCTTCACAAACCTGCTGATGTTCTCCTCCAGCAGCTGGAACAGAATCAAATGTAAATGTAACTGGTAGAAGTCAACATCAGATCATCAATGACAGACTGAAAAGCTGCTGGTCTACAGAGTGCAGCATGGAGACTGTTAGGACCAGAATGATAGTTTAGTATTTAGTCTGTGGCTGTTGTAGTTAGCAGTAGTAGCTGTGCTTTACATTTACACACCATAAATATGGAGTCCAGCTGTGTTTGATGCTGCTGGACAGACTGACCACTGAGAACCTCTGAGCTCTGCTGATGAACTCTGTGAAGAAAAGATGAAGTCTCAGAATAAATAATGACACTCAGTGTTAAAGGTGTTGTGTTCTATCACAGTGAATCCAGTTAAAACACTCGGCTGTTCTGTCTTACCTCTGATCATTTGTCTCTGTAAAGACTTTGTACCTCTGTTTAAACACTGTTATACAGATAAAGTTTGTGGTTTTCATAAAAGTGTTTGTAGGAGGAGTGTGTGTGTTTGTGTTTATGAGGACATTGTGTGTAAAAACTGTTTCAGTCAATCAAACTTCTTCTTATATGAGTTGGATAATAACAGACAAACACTTTACAGTATGACCTCTGATCAGCTGACTGATGTCCATGTTGGAATTTAACAGGTTCACCCATAGACCGGTCACTCTTCATGGACACACAGCTGGGTTCAGGAGGATCTGGTCTCTGCTGATGGATCCTGATGGAAATAAATACACAGTCATAATTATTCTCATGCCTCTTCTCTGGTAAATACTCTAAATTCAACATCTGTTGTCATTCCTACAGCTCTCAACTGTATCCCATAGCCTTCATCAGATAATGGATTTGTTCAGGTATGGTCATTACTTTCTATATTTTTTTATTGTCAAGAAATCTCGTGCATAGCCACAACAAGCTATTCAAGCTGAAAGCTGCATTGGGAAGTTCTGTCCTCAGTGAGTCACCCAGTGCAGCGATGTGGCTCACTGACCTGTTTTAATAGTTTTTGGACAACATCATGATAATAAGATATATCAGGCTTTAATACACACACAATACTCCACAGTATCCACTGGGAAGAGGTCATTCACTGAAGAAGACCATGGAATACAACAGAAAGTTCTGGAACGAACTAAGTTAGTAAAACTGTTTAGAGTTTTTCCTACAGTTATGTATCACTGAGGTCAAGAATTCAATGTCATCAACCAAACTTCTTCTTATGAGAGTTGGATAATAACAGACAAACATTTTACAGTCTGACCTCTGATCAGCAGGCTGATGTCCATGTTTGAATTTAACAGGTTCACCCATAGACCGGTCACTCTTCATGGACACACAGCTGGGTTCAGGAGAATCTGGTCTCTGCTGATGGATCCTGATGGAAACAGAGAAGAGATAAAACAAGTGTAACTACAGTGTTGATCCTGAAGATTGTGTGTTTTGTTGTACGACAGCTACGACACATCAGGTGTTTCTACATAAACCTGCAGTAAGAAACTGATCCACACAGCTACAACAAACTGACATTGTTAGCTTGGCTAACTAGCTTAGAGAGCACAGATGCATCTCTGATCTTCCCAGGACACAGTCTGCTCAAACATGATCTCCTGCTATGAGACCTTTGACAGCAGGACAGCATCAGGTCAGTGATGTTGGTGGAGACCAAGAAAAACCACACAGCTGATCATCACTGAACACAACCTGTCGTTGTTTGAGTGACAGCTGCCATCTAGTTGCCGTAGTAACAGTGAGGTGTAGCAGTGGTGCAGTTCAGATGACGTATATATATGTGGACAGATGTCCTCATTCAGAGGAGGAGGGATGGATGGAGGCATTAACCCAATACTGGACTTTGTTTCCTGTTTCCAACAATGAGTCGGGACAGTTTTTAAGAAGCGTAACTACGATCGTCCCCTAACCTTTAACCCTGTGGTTATTATTGTTGCCATGATGATGAAGGTGGCCTAACTTTAGGAATTAGTAAGTTTAACCCACAGCACATGTTTCTCTAACCTTAACACAGTGATGATTTTAACACAAACCATCATCTTTATAAACCTAACCAGACCTCAACCACAGCGCTGTCACATCATCAAACATCATTATTGATTAACAGTGATGTGGAACAGATACATGATGATGTCATCCTGCTGATTACTGCTGATAGAGGCACCACATTAGAAACCTGGAGTCACATGATCAAAGCACTGCTTAAATTGAATGTGGAGGACTTGTTGTGTTAGTTGTGTAGTTTTGTGTCAGATTCACATCCAGCTGTTAGTGAGTTGCTTCCTGCTGCTGCATACTCACCATCCTGCTGCTGTGAGTCTCATTGATGCCTGCCTGCAGCTTCTCCTGGACTATCTGCTATCTGTCCTGCCCTGGGCCTCGTCATAGCTAATGGTGAGAAAGGTACCTGATCCTGTCTGACCTATCACTACTGTCCCCACCTGAGACTCAATCCTGATCCTGTCTGACCTATCACTACTGTCCCCACCTGAGACTCAATCCAGATTCACTGTCTTCCACAGCTACCTTCCTAACTTAAGAGTTCAACTATTTAGACTGTTAGATTATTTACAAGAAGCTGAACTTCTGGTCATCATCTTTTACTGTTTAGTTGATCCTAATAACATTTTGTTACACATCAGTATTGACTCAGTGTGTTTCTGTTAAATGATTTAGTCTTCTAGAACCTAGAATCTAGAAAGTGACATGTTTTTAAAACATATAACAGACGTCTGGTTCAGACCAGGACGTCAGCTGGACCATTTTAGAAAGCAGAACATATTAATGTTGTTGATCTCAACATATATCAGAATGAACACTGTAAACAGAAACATTAACCGATAGTTAAATATTCTTGTTGATGATGGTAAAAACATATTCTTACATTGCTGGAACATCCAGGTAATCTCTTGGACATTGGCACAACTTTCACTGTGGAAATATTTTTGAACCATTTTGGGACGTTTTTCTGAAGTTTTGCTGGGAAAGTATAAATGAACCGTGATCGAATTTCATATTCTACAACAGATTCCTGTCAAAGTTCACACACCTTTGTTCACTTCAGGTTCTCAGAGTGTGTCTCATTAAAAGCCCTGAAGAAGTTTATGTTGACCAACATGTTGGTATGTTTCCTCATGAAATGAAGAAGCAAGAATACCAATGTGCTCGAGTATTAAGATACTGTACAACAGAAGAACAACTACATATATGATGAGTTGAGCTTTGTTAAAACACAGTTTGGGTGATCACAGAGAGCAGGACGAGCCAGAACAGAGGTTTAATGTCTCAGTGTAAAACAGGAACTGTTTATCTGTTTATCTTTTTGTGAGGATTTCCTCAATATTCTTCTTCCTCTAATTGACCCCTGTGAGACTCTGTAGTTTGTACATCAAGGATAACTCTAGTTTATTACAAGTTTGGTCTTATTCTCTGAGTTTTGTCTCATTTCCATCAGAACTAACAACACTGGGCTCATTAAATTAACTCTGAAATGTGGAACCACAGTGACATCAGTAAGCAGAAACCTGCAGTCAGACAATCAGTCAGAACTATCATATCAACCTTAAAACATACTGAGATCTGATGATGTGGTGCTGTAGTTCATGTTTTTAACACTACAGAGAAAGAATGAGAAGTGGTTCATGACTTCATGACAAAGACTTCAACATTTTCTGAGGTGTGATGAAACTAACAGAAACAAAGATTTTACATTCTTACCTCTGATCAGAAGATTTATATTCATCACTGAACTTCTTAGGTTCAGGTAGGCTGAGTCCAGCAGAGTCTGGTCTGAGCTGCTTATTTGTCCTTCAACACAACACACACAGAGCTTTGAGTGTGAATAATGATGGTGGAGTGATGTGAGTGGAGAACAGTGATGGACAGTTAGAGATCCTCATCTCACCTCTGAGCTTTGGTCTGGCTGTCATGTTCCCCACACAGAGAGCTTTTAGAGGGAGGGACTCCCTCCTCTCTGTCCTCACACTGATCCATAGCAAGGAAACACCTTCACACAAACACAACAACATGCTCATTCATTACAACCAGCTGCACATCACACACACACACTGCTGTCTATCACACTGTATTGTGATAACATGTCACAAGTATCAAGAGGCGATCTGGACATTGGTGATATGCTAAAAAGAGATTAATCAGAGAATTGTTTTACAACCCCAAAGTACAAAATTATATAATTAAATTATTTATTATTACAACACATGCCCTATAACACCCAAACACATGTCAATATATTTTAAAAGTTTGATTTTGTACATTCATCCATGACTGAGGGGCCCTAAGCAGCCTCTAAGGCCCCTTACAGCTGGCTCTGGTCCATCTAGAAAGGATTCTGCAGTCTTTGACAGTTGAGACATGAACTGTGTTAAATGTGCTTCAGTTCAACAGAGTCAGTCTCAGTGTTGTAAGATGGAAGATTGAACACAGTTAAAATATGAACTTTAGTCAAGTTGACCAAAGCTGTTCAACCAGTTCTGACACGTCCTGCATTTTTCACTGATGATGAGATTAAAATCAAACTGCTGTTGTTTTTCCCTGTTAATCACTAACAGTCATACATGTAAATCTTTATAATATAAATGTAGTTTAACCTCTTTAGAAAATCTGGAGAATATTAATACCAGCAAACATCAAACTGATATTTTGAAACAGCCAATCAGCATGAAGAAACATTTGAGAAATCATACACCTGTTGATGTAGTTCTGCTATCTGTCCACTAGATGGTGCTAATTGACAATCTAATAATCTAAAGAGTCTCAGATCTATCCTGTTCATCAGTCCTGGTTCCCAACCAAGCGGGGGCAACTTTTTTCTGTCACAGTCTTTACTATAAATATTTCTAATAATACAAGTATAAGCACTCTCTCCCTTTGTTTAGCACACAAGCTCCATCAAACAATCATTTAACGTTGGCCAATATGTTATCTTTTTTTCTTCTGTTTCTTTTTTCTGTGCTCCTGAGTATCAGTTATATCAGAAGTTTTAAAGGTTGATCATTGAAAATGTTTTTACTCCAAAGACCAGGTCCAAAAATTTGCAACACTACAACAAATTTCAAATATGTTTGGCCCTATGGCACAGACAGATATAATGCAGGAGCAGCACTTTGCTTGACTACAGTCATATGGGCATTCAGCTGTGTTAAAATTACACTTAAATAGAGGAGTAATACAGAAATGTGATTATTGGTGTCCAGCCCAGATGGGCTTAGAAGACAATGGACAGCAACACGAACAAGAAAAATTACACTATCATATGTACAACTAATGGTACTACTACTTCTGCTGCTGCTAACAGTAATAATAATAATAATAATCATAATAATAATAGTAGCACATTTTACTGCCATGTATATGACTGTTCAGTATAATAGATACATCATGTCAGTCATTTACTTAGAAAACTCTGTGAGAATGAACATTTCAAGTTTATCAAAGCTGTCTGACCAGTTATGACACTTTCTGCATTTTTCACTTTTGATCAGAGATTAAATTCCGACTGCTGTTGGTTTTACATCGTAATCACTGACAGTGATACATGTAAATCTCTATAAAATACATGTAGTTCAACCTAGATTTTTTAAAAACAAAAACATGTACATTTATACCAGCAAGCATCTAATAAACATTAAACAGCCAATCAGCATGAAGAAACATTTGAGCTGTAGTCAAACAGTGATACAACACAATGTGATCAAAGTGATGGTGTTCATCAGACATTTACAGATTTCTCTGGTAGGATTCTCACCTGCTGAACTCACTTCAGGTCAACTTACAGACACTTTCCACCTTCATGTGTAGAGGAAACACTGGGAGAGAAGAAGCTGCTCATTCTCCCTCGTCAGTCCTGCTGTCTGTGTTGATCTGAGGACGCTGTCACATCCTCATAACTTCACAGTCCAAGTCTAAACAACATCAGAGTGACGTGAAAACCAGTCTAACCAGTCAGTGTCAGAGAAATCACACATCACATGTAGTTCTGCTGTCTGTCCACTAGATGGTGCTAATGGAACATGAATTCATCGAAAGAGCCTGAGATCTCCAGCTCCCTTCATTTTGTCCCTCTGTTTGTGTTTTTGATGCCATCACATCCTCATAACTTCAGAGTCCTTGTCTAACATCAGCATCATCAGGTTTTCACAGGTTAACTTTAAATTGCACAGTAAAGCCTTTAACCTTTACATTTTCATTTTTATATAAAATGAAGCTGGAGGAGACATTTGTTCGGTTTTGTTCTGTTCAGTTTAGTCTCTGTTATTTAATAAACATGTTCATCACTTCATGAGTCTGATGTCTCCTGCTTCTGGAACCACCTGACTTATTTTCACTTGCTGCTGTAGAAATAATGCTGAGTCATAATTCTTCATTCAGACAGACTGTTTAAACTCGTGTGTTTTTTGTTTGTGAAATAATCTACACACATAAACATTGTAAGGACAAACACTGAATTAAAAACACAATTTGATATATTTGCACACATGTAAATAAGAAAAGCTACGTATAAAAGAGCTGTTTTATTCCTCTAGTTACAAAAATACAGAACTGCATGACCAAACGCTGAGTCAGAAATCACTCCTTTATTCACTCCTTCACTGCTCCCTTTATAATAAACACTAACTCAGGGAGGTCCAAACTATTCCATAAAGGGTCATGTGCTTGCAGGTTTTTGTTCCAACCAATCAACTGTCCGAAGACTGAGATCAGCTGATTGAATGAGTCAAACCTGTTGTGCTCCTGCTTGGTTGGAATGAAAACCTGCAAGCACATGAACCTTTATGGAATAGTTTAGATATATCTGCACTAAATAGTTTAACTCAGCAGCAAATCAAGATTTCAGATATTAACTAATCATTGTCATTTTGTGTCGTCACCATCAGCTGTAGAGTCACATGACGGTAGTTTTCTCATCTTTAAAATGTGGATCATTGCATTGTGTGATTGTTAGCAGACAGTAGTGTGCATGACATGGACACTACTTTTCTCTTTGAGGGCAAAATTTAGTGGACATATTTACACACTCAGCATTCAGACACTCAGATAAAATGACGGAGGTTAAATGTACAGCTCTGTGTAGTAAACAGGAAGTGATTTCAAACAGCCACTGAGTATAAAGTCAAAGATTTCTGAATCGTCATCTGACACCTGAAACATACACACTGTTATTCTTCACAGGTCAGCTTCAGCTCGGCTGTGTAGTAGTGATGAGTGTAGAGTAAAATACACAGATGCAGCAGAGTGAGTCCATTATAATTCATGAAGCTGTTAAACTGACCACAGAAACTCAAGTTTGTTGAGCAGCTCATGTTTTTGTGCTGCAAGTCTTTTACCCAGTCCTCCAACAGGTACAGCTAAAGACCTGTGTAAGAAAACAAGTACAAACTGATTAAATTAATTATCTCAATGTACCAGAGACAGCATGACGCAGCAGAGCGACCTCAAGTATTTCAACATTAAGAACCCAGTGCTAGCTGTCAATCAATCTTTATTTATATAGCGCCAAATAACAACAAGTCATCTTAAGGCACTTTACCCATAGAGCAGCTCTAGACTGAACTCATACATTTTATTCAAAGAGACGAAACATTCCCACATGAGCAACAAGTACAAACTCCCCTTTAACAGGAAGAAGCCTCAGGCATCAACTGACCGGTTGGTGTTGAGAGAGAAAGAAGGAGAGAGGTACAGTAACAAACAATATTGACAATAATTGGAGTATGTATGTCATTATGTGTTTTATGCTTACACAAACTGTTCTGCTTTATAAACATGAATTTAAATGTTAGCACTGGAGAGATACAACAAAGTCATCCAGCCCAGAAATCAAAGTATGAATGTAAAGAATCTAAAAGACACTTAAAGTGATTTCCAGCCAACTGCCTTCAGAATTTGAACAATCTGCTTTTAGTTACAGTGTTTAAACTGTTTGATGTTGTTTCCTCTGCAGAGTCCAACAATGTTGATGATTCTTGTAATAATACGTTTTATAATAATCATAGAAACTTCATCCTCTAAAGTCTTTCTGGTCCCACAGTCGCCTTTCTAACTGAGAAACTTCCTGTATTAACACATACTGGTTATTAACTGGTGTCACATTGGTTTCTAACTTGGCTGCAGGTGAAGCAGCTCTGACATCATCAAACACTTTGCATCTTATCTTCAGCTCTGATCGGCGTCGGCCTGCAGCTCAGCAGGTCTCAGCGTCGCTCTGATCCAACCAACACACAGCTGGAACATGCAAAACACGGCCCGCAGCACTCCAGGGTCTCATATTCAAATCCACGGAGCCACAGAGGTGTTTTACTGTTAGGACTTTTCATAACAGAGGACTCAGTCTGCAACACGCAGCACCGCCGGCTTTTGTTGTTTGTCTTGCAAATGTTGAGGCTGTGAGTCCCTGCAGGAGTCCAGCTGCTCTAACTGCAGAGAGGTCAAAGTGTTTCCTACTGTCTGAACTCACATTGTAATACTGAACAAGCAGTTGTAAAACACAGCTGCACCATTTTCCAACAAGATATTCTTCATTTGAATATTAGAGATTAGATCAGCTTTATTAATCCCTCAGTGAGGAAATTCATTTGCCACCAAACAGTTCATACATACAACAATATGAACAATACATACAATAAATACAACACATTAGAAACATGATCTACAGCAGAGGTGGACCAATAGCGACCCTTGGGTCAAATTCGGTCCTGCCGCAGATATACTTGGCACAAAATTCAGACTTTTATAGTTTACGTCAAAACTTTAACATCATTATTTTCATTAATCTACAAACAATAAAATAAATTCAAGGCTCCTTTAAATCCTAATTATTGTCATATATCCTAGTTACGTCTTATCCTGCAACCCAAACTGTCCAGTAAACCTTCCAGAAATTAAAGTTTAATACGTGAATTCAGCAACTTGTGGCAGTAGAAGAGAAACACTGTGTTGATGCTGTTTTCCCCTTTAAATACAATCTTTAACAGTGTTGTAAATCTGTTTTATTCTTAAATTAATTAAAAGAAATAATCATATAAACCTGCAGCGATTAACAGCCCCCCACCCCAATGAAAATCCTCTAAAAACAGCCCATCATTGAACCTAACAGCTGACCCCTGATCTAAAGCAATATATCAGAGCATGTGTGACTAAGTGACTGCTGCTGGGATAAAAAAGAGCTTCTAAAACATTCAGTTTGAATTCACTGAAAGAGTTTTTAAGGCTGTTAAAGACTTTATGTAAAGGACGAACTTCAACGTTGTCTCATCTAGAATGACCTGAAGTAAACCTGGTTCATGCTGATCATAAAGCTATCAGCTTGTTGATTGTGTTTCTGTTATCAGATGCAAAGTACAGCATAAAAGAGGACAAAGACTCTCTGATAGAAGACGTGTGAAAGGTTTTTATTAATGTCAAAGCATCTCAGTTTTCTCAGGAAGAGTCTTGACTGATTCTTCCTTAAAATCACCTCAGTCTTATTTTTACAGTTTCATTTATTGTCCAGAAAGACGCTGAGACATCCTCGACCTGTTGACCCTTAATAACAACTGGAGAGAGATCCTCCTTCTTCCTTCTGAAATCAATGATTCATTCTTTTGTCTTTCTCACAACCAGTTTAAAAAAGCTTTACCTCGAGTAAACAGACCGGCCTGAATATCAACCTGTTTTGGTTCAATGTGTTTGTATCCCAAGACCAGAGACATCAGTCAGTTTATTAAAATTCATTCCCAACTAAAACAGCTCTTATTGAAACTCATTTATATGAAAGTGTCCTAAAATAAGAAACACTTCCAGCTTGTTTGGACCCTCAGGATATCTGCTGTCAGCTTTAGAAGTGAAACTATATATTGAGTAAATGAGTTTGGAGCTGAGAGGAAAGTGTTGAGAGACGGACTAACGTTGGTGATTTGAGTCTTCACGTGTTTACAGTAAGAAAAAAACTATAAAACTCTGAGTTCAAGGTACATAAAGAAGCAGCAGGAGTTTTATAGAAATGACCTGCAGGGCTCACAATTAAAAAACAAAGCTGTAATTAAACTGAATGCATCACATTAACGTGTCTAGACTGTCACTCAGTTCACCTGCTTATTACTGACACATTCAACTGATCCAGCAACAACATACAGAGCAGCAGCACCAGTTTAATACAGAGACACTGAAGTTCTTCTTTCTTCTTCACTGTTTCTGGTTCTTCCAGCAGAGAACCAGAGTTCAGAGTTCAGAGTTCAGAGTTCAGCTCCTACAGAGAGTCTGCAGGACAGGAGACGAGCAGGACAATAAAAACTTAAACATTTGTATTAAATCAGCTCTGAGAAGAAGAGTCTCAGGTTGTTTTTTATCATCAGAATAAAGAGAAACAAGCTGATGATAAAAACTGAATATTAAAGTTTTGTTGGATATAAAACACAAAGATCTATGTGAGTTCAGCTGAGATCTGTTTAAACGTTATGATTCCAGTTTATTTCATTTTTATTGGGATTTGTTCAAAGTTTGTTTAATAAGATAAAAAAAAACAGACGTTGATTTTTAAATATGAATAAAGATTGAGTCAGCTGTTCTGTCAGACAGTTCTTCATGTGAACATTTTATTTGGGTTTTTAATTTGTTTCTCGTCTTTTCTTTTTTCCACACGTGTTAAATATGAAATACCAGACAATATTTGTAAAATAATGAGTCTTGTTTTCTCAGGTGAAGTTTTTTTTATTTTTTTACATTGTTGATATTTTTCCTGCAGTAAACACATAAAAGGATAAATCTGTTTTTTACATTTTGCTGTTTCTGAAAAATATTTTGATTTTTTTCTTGTTTGTTATGATTGCAGTGAATCCGCCATGTTTCTTTATGTTTGAATCCACCTGAGCTCTCATGAACAGGTGAGTGACGTCATGTGTGAGCCAATCAGCGTGCAGCAGCAGCAGCTAATAAAGCCTCGGTAAGTGTTACTGGATCAGTGTCTGTCTCTCTGAGGATGAGTGGACTCTGTCTCGGTGTCGGCTCGGTGTCATGAGAGCAGCGAGCCCCGCGCCGCGTGCGGGCAGGTGCGCGAGCTTCCCGCAGAATAAGACCCGTGCGGTGCAGCGGAGGATCCCGGTGCTCCTGCTGCAGGACATGGGGCTGTGTTACCGGCTGCTGGGGCAGCTGGTTCCCGGTCTGCCGGCCGGACGGACCGCCAGCAGGGTGGAGATCCTGCAGCGCGTCATCGACTACATCCTGGACCTGCAGACCGAGCTGGAGGCGACCTGCCCGGCCGCAGCCTGCGGGGAGCAGCGGGGAGAGGAGCTCCACTGTGACCGGCAACAGCTGTACCTGCACCGGCCACACAGCAGCCAGAGCCCCGGGACAAACATCCACACCTGCAGACAGGTAGGAGATCACTCAGCTGTCTGAGTATTGATCAGGTATCGATGGTTGATTAGGTCTGCAGCTCTTTCTCTGTTTGTGATTATTTATATTTTAGTAAAAAATGTTTTGTGACAGTTTTCAAAACTTCAGGATTTAAGTTCCAAATGTTTGTTTTCAGTTTTTCTTGGTTTGAAGATGATTGATGATGTAAGTCTTGGTAAATTATAATATTCAGCAAGTTGTCTCATCTGAGAAGCTGAAACAAGAGACATTTTGAATTTTTGCTTGAAATGATGAAAAGTTGCTGATTAATTTCTTTTCATCATTATTCGTTGCAGCTGTAATAATGTCAGTAGATCTGATGTGGGTTTTTTTTTTTTTTTTTTTTTTAGGATAAAACGGTGAAATCTTCCCTTTTTATTCTTCTGTTTTCATTAATCTGACCCCTTGAGGTCCCCGGGCCACGGTTTAAGAACCACAGATGACATAATTAACTGTCAATGACATGCTGAGCTGAGTCTCTCCCCTCATCAATATCATCAATACTGGTGATCAGCTGGTTGATCGATACAATGGTGAAAAATGTGAATAGAAGATTCCCAAAGTCCAACATGACGTCATCAGATGTCTCAACGATCCATTTTACTAAAGAATCCAGAAAATATTCACATTTAAGGAGCTGAATCTGAGAATTTAAACGTTTTTCTCTTAAAAAAGACTAAAAACTATTAATCAGTAGCTGATAACTGATTAATCATTGCAGCTTTAATGTATATTTTGCACTGAACTATGATGTCATATAAATATACTGTACTAAAAGTAATTTTAAATTGTGGCATCAGGTTGTTATGAAAACTTTGAAAACATTAAAAAGAAAAACCCTGAAAAGAAGCAAATATATATAATATATATATCAGCATTATGATCAATGATCAATTAAACATTTACAAGATTAGATGCAGAAAAAAAGAAAAGTCACACATCAAAAACTCTGGGGGAAAATGACTTTTGGGGCTGCAGCTGTAATACCGCGACTGACCACTGGGTGTCACTGATAGGCTGAGTGGTGGCGCTCTATCAGCTCTTATAATATTTAATATAAATCCTAAAAACTCCCTTTTAAAAGATAGAAACACATTAACACATCTTTGACATTATCACATCACTCTTACATTTACGTTTTGTATATTTTTTAATGTTTTATTTAGTTTTGTCTTTATTATTGTAAATGTGTTTATATACATTTCCATAGTTTTTAGTTTGTTCTTTAACTGTTCTGCTTTACATGAACTCCTCTCCTTTTATTTGCATCTTATTTATTTATATACTGTATGTGTTTTTTTCTTTACTTTACATTTGCATTTCCATCTGATATATGGACTCAGTGTTGCTTTAACATCAGCTCTAATGTTCCCGTGTGAATGCTTAAAATAACTAAAATTATTATTAAATGTCTGAAAAAAACACCTATTTATAAAATTAATGAAACATTTCTTCAGACACGTAAAGAAAACTTTGACTCATGAAACTGAGACTGCAGGTTAAAGACAGTCAGAGGAAGAAATATTGATCATTTATCTCCTTTATTGATGATTAACTGCAGCATCAGGATTTGTTGACTTCGTGACTCTTTCTGTCTCTTCAGTCCGATTTCTCCAAAAAAGACTCAGAGGACGAAGAGAGAGAAACTCTGCTGCACTGAAGAGGTGAGAAAACACACATGAGATTTAGAGTCCTCACAAGTACAGAAAGACAATAACATAATTAATTTCTGAGCCTCCAAACATTAAAGCATGTGTTTATGTTTACTGTAATGATTCCTCCTGTTCATACTGACCATTAGAAGATCCCTTCATCATGTTTACTGTAATGATTCCTCCTGTTCATACTGACCATTAGAAGATCCCTTCATCATGTTTACTGTAATGATTCCTCCTGATCATACTGACCATTAGAAGATCCCTTCATCATGTTTACTGTAATGATTCCTCCTGTTCATACTGACCATTAGAAGATCCCTTCATCATGTTTACTGTAATGATTCCTCCTGTTCATACTGACCATTAGAAGATCCCTTCATCATGTTTACTGTAATGATTCCTCCTGTTCATACTGACCATTAGAAGATCCCTTCATCATGTTTACTGTAATGATTCCTCCTGTTCATACTGACCATTAGAAGATCCCTTCATCATGTTTACAATGGAAGTGATGGAGGACTAAACCCACAGTCCTCCTTCTGTGGAAACATGGATTTAAAAGTTGATCTGAAGCTAATATGAAGCTTCAGTCGTCTGAATGAGTGGAAAGAAAGGGGAGGAATACGAGAGAACAAGAAGTAGGAGGAAAGAAAGAAAGAAGAAAAGGGGGAAGAAGGGAAATAAAGACAAACAAAGAAAGGAGAAAAGGGAGGAAGAAGAGAGAGAAAGAACAAGAAGTAGGAAGACAGACAGACAGACAGAAAG
This sequence comes from Scomber scombrus, assembly GCF_963691925.1. Lineage (NCBI taxonomy): Eukaryota > Metazoa > Chordata > Actinopteri > Scombriformes > Scombridae > Scomber > Scomber scombrus. The sequence goes on along the minus strand of NC_084986.1, from coordinate 738,732 downwards.
AAAGAGGAAAAGAAGTTACGATCCCTCTGCACACACATATAAAGTTTACTGACCAGTGAATCTCTGCAGCTTTAATATAAAACTGTTAGTGAAAAGTCTGATCAGAGGAGTGAGGACTGATCTGAAGCTAAAATGAAGCTTCAGCGTCCAAATGAGTCAAATCTTCATCTTCTATGTTTGAACGTTAGTGTTTTTAGTAGCAAAGTCTTCGTGTTACTATGGTTACAGCACAGCTCAACAGGAAACACTAAGAGGGAATCTGATGCTAAACAGACTGTAAATGTGTCAGATATCATTGATATAATAACTCACACTGATGAAGCTCAATAGAAGCTGATCAGCTACTTTATAATGACTGTGTGGAATCACTGTGATACAGTCCTCCATCACTTTACATTGAAAGCACATTAGAAGCAGATCTTTTAATAGTCAGTATGAACATGAGGAATGATTACAGAGAGGAAAACATTTCATTAGTTTACTGTGAACTTGTCCTTTAACATTAAAACCTGGTCTGAACTCTCCAACAGGCCTCTGCAGACTCATCCTAAATGTCTCCAACACTAAATATTCTTCTGTCTTTAAACTTGTTTCAGGAGCAGACGGCCGTGTTTCCTGCAGTCAGGCCGAGGATCCATCGACTCAGACTCCATCTTTAACAGCTGATGAGTTGATGAGGAAAGGAGAGAAATCTTCTTTAATTAGACCTGATGAGACTAAAACAGCACGTTGGGATTATTCTTCTTTTTATTCTAAGAGAAGACTGAAGAAATATCCTGAAAGACTCAAAGCTGATATATTATAAAAGGAAAAGGAAAAATTCTCCACTTTGCTTCAAAGTAAAAGTCTGAAGCGATGTTGCTGCTTCTTTAAAATCTGTAATGTGTTTTTTAATTTTCTAATTAGGCCGATTTATAATTACAATAATGTGACAGACTTTTACTTTGACAAGTAGTAAAAACTTCCTGCTTTTTGTTTCCTGATTGCTGGTGTTGTCTTATTTTGAAAAGCATGCAGGAAGTGCAGTTTGTGTTTTCAGTAATTTTACCTGCACTTGACCTTTTATTGTGACAGGAGTGCAGAGTTTCCTGTTGTGATTGTAAAAAAAAAAAAAAAAAAAAAAAAGTTCAGCAGAAAAATGCTTTTAATCTGTAAAGTTTTACACATTAAAACGTGTTGATTTAATTCATTCATTCATATTATCTGTCTGATTTTATTTCAGCTTCACTGCAGTGTGAAGGTTTGTGTTTGACACTTTTTTTTTAAACATCAATTATTACATTTTAGTCTCTAAAATAAAATAGATTTCATCCAAATGTTGTAAAAGTAAAACTGAAACTGCAGAATATAATCTAATGTTAGATATTAAACCTTCAGCTCAGGAATCAGACGGAGGTAAAAGCTGTTTTCTTTCTTTCATCATGGCTTTAATATATTAATTGAAACAGCGACGCTCAGTGGCCGGTCGCGGTATTACAGCGAGTATTTCCCCCATAGATCATCATGAAGAGATTTAACTAAAACTGACCTCAGACTGAAAACAAGACAGTGAGAGTAAAAGGAAATCATCACAACTGGATCTTTTTAATGTGATAACATCTGTTAAGTCTAGAGGAGCGCGGGAATGTTTATTTTTATTTAAATGTCCGACATTAGATTTAAATGTTTATTTCAGTATTTTGTGACTCGGTGTAGTCCGACAGGAGGAAGTTAAAGGAAACCAGCGACATTAAAAATGAAACCTTCCTTAAACACTTGTTTTTAAAGTCTATATTTAAACCTTTATTTCAGTTCCTCAGGCTGTAGATCCTCTCCGCAGCTCAGTGGCGCCATCTGGTGGAGAAAGTCGGTCATTACAGTTAAATGTAGTTTTATGGAAGAAGCTTGCGGTCCCTTCCGGTCACGTGTTTGTTCTTTTTTGTTAAATCTCAGTTTAACGCCTGAATTTACCTGCAGGGGTTATGACGTCACAGCTGGTCTGCAGCCAATCGGGGTCCAGTATGAAACTTTACAATGAAGGAGAAAATGTTTTAATATTCAAAGTTTTAATGTGATAGTTGAATTCATAGCAGTGTTTTTATGTCTGAAATGATCTTTAACTTTTTTATTTAATTAATTTACAAATTCTCCTCAAAGCTTTTAAACCTTAATCTGACAAAAAAAAAAACTCTTTACCACAAATTATTTATTTTTATTCACATAAACTAAAACTGTATCTGACCTGTTTACTGACAAAGTGTCACAGAATAAAAATAGTTTAATAGAAGTTAAATCAAACCGCTGTATAATAGTTTTGTACAGAAATACAAAATGATAATAAAACTGAATTTAAACTTCTCAGCTTTATACTTTATAGATTAAACTGCATTATAAATATATCACTCAGGTATAATTGCACCAATATTCCTTTCAACACTGTTACTATTCTTTATTTCCTATTCAGAAAGTTTTACTTATTTATTGTTCTTTATTCTTTTTATTGTTCTTTTATATAAATTGATGTAATGCCGTAAATTTCCCCCTCATGTCATGGGAATAATAATTATATTAAAATAAATTCTACATTATTGAGCTTCAGCAGTAAAACACAGTTAACATGTTAACACATCAACAGTAACTCAGAGTTGTGTATAATCAGTGTTTCTACTTGTGATGATGAATGTGAGTGTTTGTGTATCTGAACCTGATCAATAAATATGATCAGATTAAAAACAGGAAGCAGCTTCAACATTTAAACATCCAGTTTATTAATTGTAGTGACGTAGGGTTAGGGTTATAACGAGTTACACGATTACAGATGTTTAACGAGCTTCAACATCAAACATCGACATGCAGCTTCATGCAGGAAACACCAAAATATTCAGCTTCTAATTATAACTTAAAATGTGAATATCAGCTGATTGTTTATTATTGATCTCAGTGACTTTAATTCAGGATCAAACTGCAGAATGATGACGTTTCATTTCCAGCTTTCTTTAAAAAGTCTCATTATTATTATTTTAGAGAAACATTGTTCTAATATTCTGTAATTATTTTTATTTATAGCTCCGAATCACAACCAAGTCGTCTCATTTAACACACAGAGCAGGTTTAGACTATTTAACTTTATTTAAAGAGACCCAACATTAAGACAAACTTTTAATTTTATTATAATTTATTGAGACATTTGCATAAATCGACTGTTTTGGTTTTTATTTTTTATTCCACACTGATGATCTTCAGTGTCAAACTTTATTAATAAAAATCATAATTTTACCAACTTTAGTTCAATTTAACCACGAAACTCCTCGATGATGAAACACGATCACTGATTGGTTCGTTTTGATTTAAAAAACTAAAAACTACTTTCGGTTTCTACACGATGAAACAACACAAACTACTTAATACTGTTTTACTGTTTGTCACAATCAACACATTTAAAGTTAAAGTTTCTTTTCTTCTAACATTTTAAAACATCAAACAACCTCCAGTGATGACGATCGATGATTTTTATAAATTTTATGTTCGAATCTTTAAACTGAAGGAAAATAAAAATGAATTAAATGATCTGAAACTAAATGATTTAATTTGTTTTTGTTTATAAAACCTCGTCGACCAATCAGAAGGTTTGTTTAACAGCCGTCACATTTTTTGGCTTTTTTAAAAGCTTTTTGTAGATTTTGTAAAATATGCAAACTCCATATTTTTGGAAAAGGACATAATTTTTATAAATGTTTGATTTCACCAATAAAATATCTAAACGTGATTAAATGTGCTAAAAACATCTAGTTTGATCAGATTTGGTTAAAATCTTTGATGTAAACGTTTGTTTGTTAAACTTTCATTCAGATCTGATTTAAATGTTTTATTTCCAGTTTTATTTTGAAAACAGGAAATAAAAAATAAAGTGACAAAATATCTGTGATGTGAAAAAGTTTCTGGAGGGTTACGTCACGACACCGACATGCAGATTCTACGTCTGATCATCACAACACGGACTAAACTACCGACTCCCCCCAGCAGCCCCCCCCCCTCCTCTGAGACTTTAGATGTTGATAAAACTAGTTTTAGTGTTTAAAGTCCGAAATATTTTAATTTGATTCCAACAGGAAGTGACCTCAAACTTTTTAAAGGTTTGATTTTTCTTTTTCTTTTTTTTTTAACGAATTTAAAAAATCAGTTTCAGGTCTGATCTGAATCCTGACGTCTGATTGGTTCAGAAGGTTTGAGGAGCGGCTCCTGGGGTCACAGTGAGGTCACGGCGAGGTCACAGGATGCTCTCCCGCTCCTCTCCGAAGGTCACGGTGTCAGATGAAACGGTGCAGATCTCCGGCGGGTCTCCAGGCTTCAGACCTCTCTTCAGATGAACCACGCGCACGTTCTCATTGTTGGGCCCCGGCCTGGTGCTGGTGGTCCCGGTGGTTCCGGTAGTCCCTGTGGTCCCGGTGGTGCCGGAGCTCGGGGGGATGATGACATCACTGGAGGAGGAGGAGGTGGAGCTCTCTGCAGGCGGGCGGTTGGTGTTGTTGTTGAGCGTGACGTTGCTCGGCGTGACGTTGAGGTTGAAGGACTTGGAGGAGGTCCAGCTCTCCTCGGGGCTGCTCGCCAGCAGGCTGCACTGATCCTCGGAGCAGATGGACATGCGAGCCACGGCCGGGTCCTGCAGGCCGCTCAGGCTGCTGGGAAGACCGCGCTTCCTGGCCAGACTCTCCTCATCCAGCTCGATCAGATTGGCTCTCTCCAGCTGCGACAGGTCTGCCTCCTCGTCCTGCAGCGAATGGTTCGGCGAGCTCTCGTTGGACCGCACGCCAGAGTCCGACGAGTCCTTCTTGTCCAGCATGGCGTCCGACAGGTAGTCCTTCCCCTTCAGCGCCAGCGAGCCGGCAGCCGGTTTCATGTCCGTTATCTTCTTCCCGTCTTTCAGCAGCGGAGCGTTGTCCGACTCTTCCGACTCCTCGTCGTCGCTGGTCAGTTTCTGGTATCGTAGCCCGCCGCCGGCCTTCATCTTCAGGTCTGCGGCGCCCTGAAACAACCCGCCTCGCTCCGCTGAACTCTTTCTGGTCAGCAGAGACTTGGAGGATCCGTGGTCGCCCTTCTCGTCCTCCTCTGTGATCGGGTCCAGGCCGTCGCCGTTGGAGACGAAGTCAGTGTTGTCCGCCGGCGGTTTGGCGCCGCTCCTCTTGGTGAAGGATTTGCGTCCGTCCTGCTCGCCGCCATCTTTGCTCTTGTCCTCAGACGATGATGTCATGAACTGACCCGGCTGAGGCTGGACCGGTTTATCTCCCACGCAGCCGCTCATCTCCAGCTGAGCCATCTGGGCGATGTACTCCTGGTAGGCGTCGCGGTACTCGGACTGCTGCTTGTCCGTCAGCCTCACGATGTCATTGGACGATTCCTGAGAGTTCAGACTGGTCATGCTGGCGGTGCGATGCGGACCGGCCTGAGGACAGAAGGAGAGATCACATCTGAGTTCAGCACCAAGAGCAGCAAATATCTGAGTTTGATTCTGATGTTCAGTTTCTAATGGCGCTTTTCCTCTATACAGTTCTAGCTCTACTCGGCTCGACTCGACTCGGTTTGGTACCAGGAACCATTACTATAGTACCTCCTCAACGTGAGCGGGGTCGTCATAGCAACATGTTGTCTTCTACGCGACACAAACACATAAACAATGGAGGACATGGAGGCGATGGTGTACTTGCTGCTGTATGAGGCTTTCTGTCTCACACAAAGCAAGAGAAGAGAAACTAATCTCTGTAACGCTGTTGTTGGTATTTAAAAATGCCGGGTTTGATTCTTGTGTGGGACGGCTCATGACTCTTCCAGTGACTCTCTGACCAATCAGTCTGTTGACGTCACATTTAGTATCGGCTCGGCTCGCTTGGAACCTCGGCAGAGCAGATACTAAAAAAGTACCAGGTACCAGGTACTATCCCTGATGGAGGAGGAGCAGGTACCAGGCACTATCCTTGATGGAGGAGCAGCAGGTACCAGGTACTATCCCTGATGGAGGAGCAGGTACCAGGTACTATCCCTGATGGAGCAGCAGGTACCAGGTACTATCCCTGATGGAGCAGCAGGTACCAGGTACTATCCCTGATGGAGCAGCAGGTACCAGGTACTATCCCTGATGGAGCAGCAGGTACCAGGTACTATCCCTGATGGAGGAGCAGGTACCAGGTACTATCCCTGATGGAGCAGCAGGTACCAGGTACTATTCCTGATGGAGGAGCAGCAGGTAGCAGGTACTATCCCTGATGGAGCAGCAGGTACCAGGTACTATCCCTGATGGAGCAGCAGGTACCAGGTACTATCCCTGATGGAGGAGCAGGTACCAGGTACTATCCCTGATGGAGGAGCAGGTACCAGGTACTATCCCTGATGGAGACGCAAAAAAAACCAAGGAGAGTCGAGTAGTGCTGGAACTGTGTAGTGGAAAAGCGCCATAAAGTTCCAGTTAACCCTTTAACGGGCGATTAACTATATTTGGTAACTTCCATCAACATCCAAAACATCCTCCTCATGTCTCTATGTGAGGGTGTAGAACCATGTGGAGTTTCTTTTAAATTTTATGGTAAATGTTTTACTTCATAGGTTGGTCAGGAACCATATATGGAAACTTCACTGAGCTTGATTTGCAACATAAAATGAACATTTTCATTCAAAGTCATGTAATATCCCCCAATAACTCTCTAGGGTTAACATGTTGAATGTAAGTCATTTAGTGTCTCTAAAGGGTTAAATGAATCTGGATCCTAACTATAACTATAACCAGTATTGATGTGTGTTTACCATCCATGGCATGTTCCCGTGCCGCTGAGGTTCGTCCAGCCCGACGTTGCTCAGCTCCTCAAAGCTCAGGTTGAAGCTGTACATCGGTGACCCGTCCGTGTTGGCGGCGCCGGCGTGAGGCGGAGCCACGGCGCGCCTTCCTGCCTCCGGGTGACCGCCCACTACACTTCCTGTCTCACTGGCGGCTTCCTCGTGCAGCACCTGACTCTCTATGTGACGCAGATCCAGGACCTGCAAAGAGGAAACGTTTCACACTGAATCTGTTCCAACAGCGTTAACTCTTTAATGTCCTGAGTCAACAGGAAACGCATCATTTAAAGGATCAAACATTTTACCTGATGAATTAAATCATCAATTTACAATTTAGTTTGTGTGTGTGTGTTTGTGTGTATTTGTGTGTGTTTTCTGTGTCTGTGTGTGTGTGTGTGTGTGTCTGTATTTGTGTGTGTTTGTTGTTTGTGTGTCTCTGTGTGTGTGTGTTTGTTGTTTGTGTGTCTCTGTGTGTGTGTGTGTGTGTCTGTGTGTGTGTGTCTCTGTCTCTGTGTGTGTGTGTGTGTGTTACTGTGTGTGTGTATTTGTGTGTCTCACTGTGGCTCTGAACAGCTGCCAGTCTCCAAAGTTCATGCTCATCTCTTTCTTCAGCTCGTCGATGTTACACTGAGACAAAACTCGTCCGTTCACGTTCGCCTTAAAAAAGAAGAAGAAGACGTCAACAGGAAGTTAAACAAACATTAACTTCCCAACGAGGTGAAACGTAACGACCACTTCCTTTCTCTGACCTTCCTGATGGTGGCCGTGTACTGTCCCAGCATGCTCTGGTCGATGCCGTCGATCTGCCGCACGCGCTCGCACACGGTCTCCGTTACCATGGAGCTGAGCAGGACGGACGGAGCGCCAGACACCACCGAGGCCGAACCCTGAACACAAACACACACAGGTTAGATTCCCTCCACATTAAACAGCTGATCAGAGTCTCACAGAGCTTCACATTAAATGTCTCATTCACTCTGATGGCAGCGGCCGCCGTGCACAGTGTTGACCGGCTCATCACACTCCAAACACACTGCTGTGATTATTAGAGTTTAAACAAGTTATTCACTGATCTTACTCACTTTAACTATCATTTTAATTTATTTGTATTATCCAGGCGGGGAGTTCCGGTCCTCTGAAATGAGGCCTACACGGAAGTAACTTAAAACTGCATTCTATCAAAAGGCCACCAGGGGGCGACCGTTTTGGTGTCAAAAGGACTTCCGTCTCTATACAAGTCAATGGAGAATTCACCAACTTCTCACTTGATTTCTAACCTCAGTAAACGTTTTCAAAATGTGTTTATGGTCTCAATCGCTAGTTTAAAGCCTTCTTCAATGCAGTATGATGTTCATTTGGGACATTTTGGCCTCCCTGATTTTATATGTGACGATAAAGCAGGGTATGCATTAGGGCGTGGCTACGTGGTGATTGACAGGTTGATTGGTTCACAGGTTCAGGAGGGCGCCTCATGCTCCTCCTGATGCCCATATAAGTAGAATCCGTGTCTATGGTATTTACTGACGTTGAGTATAAGAGTCTTGTATAGAGTGTTCTAATCTTTCATCTCTCAGCCTGGTACGCTCTAAAAATTAACTCTCTAAGATAATAAAATAGTTGGTTGATCTCAAACTTTCTGAACTGCACTGTTCACTGAGAGGAAGGAAGGGAGGAGCAGCTCTCTCTCTATGAGGCGCTACTCCTTTACAACCAGGAATATTTAGAATAATGTCTTCCACAAAATAATCAACAGACACACAGGAACTGATCTGCATTTACATTTATACTTTACATATTTTATGGATCTTATGTTGTTTCTGTCTGTTATTGGTGAGCTATTATCCTATCATATGTTACTGTTTAAAGCTGGTTCTCAGTATCATTTAAAAACTATGACACCAATCTAAGTCCTCTTAAAGTGACACTGATACCATCTTTATTAGACACTCATCATGTGAATAGAAGCTTTAACTCCTCCACATCTAAATGATTAGATTTTTACACAAATGTATTTTGAAAGTCTTCAACTTATTAATATTAAACGCTTGCTATTGATTGGCTGTGAGCAAGTCCAAACAGATATGTGCAAAAAGGATCGATGGCAGGCATCGTTTGATGGGAGACGTTTAGATATAACTTGGTATCGATTTATATCAGTCGATACTTTAAAAGGCATCGAGCACCGATACCAAGCTCTAGTCCTCAGGTTTCCTTTTAAAGCTCGTTACAGATTCTTCTGTGATTTAAAAGAACTTTAGAATATATTCTGTTTATTTAACAAGTTTTTTTAGATTCTCTACATAAAAGTATCAAAGATTTCGTTTTGGCAACAATATCTTTAAATTGTTAGTCGATGTTTGTTATAAAATGTAATTTCTTCTCGTCTAAATTTAACCTTTTTTAACACTTAATTGAGCTTCTAAGTGATGATTTTTTACAGTGTAGAGGAGGAGGGGTTAGAGGTGGGGGGGGGGTGTCAGAGGGTGTTTGGGGGAAAAGGGTTCAAAGGTCAAACCAAACATTTAAAAAACTAACGAGATAACGGGTCAAATGAAAGCAGCTAATCTACGGAGGCTACAGGCTAGTCCAGGCAAGGTGCATGCTGGGATTTGTAGTAGAGTTAGTCAGCAGAGAGGAGGAGTCAATACCTGCTTCCTTTTCAAAGACGAACCCTTACACTGCAGACAGACAGACAGACAGACAGGTGAGGGATGAAACACAGCTGGAGAGAAAACATCTGGAAACACTGACGATCGTTTTGTGACTCAGAGGAAGTGAGGAAGAGGAGGCTCGTCGTCAGGAGAGGAAGAGCGAGAAGGAAGTAGAAACCCAAAGCTTGAGAAAATAAAAGCCTTTCTGAAGGTTTTAAACTGTAGTGAGAAACAAATCCTATGGAAGTCCAACAGCGCCAAAATACTAAAAATTAATGTTAACCGAATCAAAAGTTTGTTTTTGAATCACAGATTTTAAATTATTCAGAATCTCTTAATTGTGACATTTTAACTAATCAGCAACTATTATATTAAATTTAATTGACTAACTGATAATTAACTATTTTAGAGACCAAATGATAAAGAAAATGATTGTTAGTTGCAGCTTTACTTTTTATATAATATCTCAGTTTTAACCAGGTGGGGAGCTCCGGTCCTCTGCAATGAGGCCAACCAGGAAGTAACTTAAAACTGCATTCTATCAAAAGGCCACCAGGGGGCGACCGTTTTGGTGTCCAAAGGACTTCCGTCTCTATACAAGTCAATGGAGAATTCACCAACTTCTCACTTGATTTCTAACCTCAGTAAACGTTTTCAAAATGTGTTTATGGTCTCAATCGCTAGTTTAAAGCCTTCTTCAATGCAGTATGATGTTCATTTGGGACATTTTGGCCTCCCTGATTTTATATGTGACGATAAAGCAGGGTATGCATTAGGGCGTGGCTACGTCCTGATTGACAGGTTGATTGGTTCACAGGTTCAGGAGGGCGCCTCATGCTCCTCCTGATGCCCATATAAGTAGAATCCCTGTTTTTATTTTTCCCAGCATGCACCTGAAATGTTCAACATGGCGCTGCTCAGATCCGATACTATTGGCCTCCGAGCAGCAGTCCACAAACCAATGGGTGACGTCACGGATGTTACGTCCATTATATATACATTCTATGATTTTAATACATAACAATAATTTTTATATATTTTTTAATCTTTATCATTCGTCTTCCATACAAACCGACTGATTGAAAAAATAATTAATTAATGAACTAAAGTGGTTAAATACATTTTATTTGTTCATCAGATTATTTTTTCTATGTTTGAAAATAGAAAATAAAACATGATGCTGTTGAAAAATAAGTTTTACAGATAAAAAAAATAAAGATTAAATAATGTTTAATCAATTTTACTGCATATTTTCACACATTTTACAAAACATTTACTCATTTGTTAAATTCAAATTTTGGGTATTTTTTAATGCTTTTATTTATTTGACCACTTTGTTTCTTTCAGTCTCAGCTCAGGTTTGGTTCTCAGGTAAAACACATTAAACTCTTCTTGGTTATAAATCCTTCAGACTCTGCAGGAGGAAACATGATTAAAACATTTCAGGTTAAATATAAACTCTTCACTGTGTCGTACTTACAGCTGCAGCGTCTCGGGGGAAGCAGCTTTTAGAGAACGGACGTGGAGCAAAGTATGATGGGTAGGCGGCCACTAGGGGGCGTGGCAGCTGGTAAAGGTGTTGGTGGGGGAAATATGGCTGAAGGGGGGGGGGGGGGGGGGGGTAAGAAAACCAAAATAATGTTCATGGAGATGATTCAACATGAAACAACAAAAACTTAAAACAACACAGTGAATCCCTGCAGGACGGAAACACTGAACTTTATATTTACTGATTTAACTCTGAATACGAGTCAGAGATCAATAACAGTAAGATGATCGATTCATTAATATGTTTATATTTTACCCAAAGTAAGACTGAATGCTCCTGAACATGTCAAATGGTGTAACCACTAAATAATGATAAATATTACATATTTTCTGACCTAGAGAGAAAGATAAAGGAGAGGGAGGGAGGAAGGAAGGAAGGAAGGAAGGAAGGAAGGAAGGACAGAAGGAGTAAGGATGGAGGGGGGAAAGGAAGGAAGGAAAGGAGTAAGGAAGGAAGGAAAGGAGTAAGGAAGGAAGGAAGGAAGGAAAGAAAGGTGTAAGGAAGGAAGGAAGGAAGGAAAGAAAGAAAGGTGTAAGGAAGGGAGGAAAGAAGGAAGGAATGAAGGAAAGGAGGAAGGAAGGAAGGAAGGAAGGAAGGAAAGGAGTAAGGAGGGAGGGAGGGAGGAAGGAAGGAAGGAAGGAAGGAAGGAAAGGAGTAAGGAAGGAGGGAGGAAGGAAGGAAAGGAAGAAGGAACAGAGATGTGGTCAATTTGACCCGGGAGGACGACAGGAAGGTTAAATTTAAACCACATGGTCACTAAAATATGTTAATTAACTTCATCACATCTTTACTGAAAACATAAAAAATATCAAAATTATATTAATGTAGTTAATGTGATAATGCAGATTTAAGTTGTTAAGTTGCAATGAGTCAATTAATCTAATAAGAATAACAGAATTAATGATTTTAACTATTTTGATAATCGATTAGTAGTTTGAGTCATTTTCCAAATTATCTGATTCCAGATTCTGAGATATTAATATTTTCTGGTTTCTTTAATATTCTGTGACAGTAAAGGAGAGATTATTATTACTCTCTATTTTCTGATGAATTAATTGTTAGTTGAAGCTTTAATTTAGTGTCAACGTTCCTGCAGGGAGCTCAGAGTTTAATGATCAGGTTAATGAAAACAGCACACAGCGAAAATTAAATCAAATCAAATTAAATTAAATTAAATTAAATTAAATCAAATCAAATTATATTTAAACATAAAATGAAATAAATGGTCAAACTGAAGCAGGAGGAGATGGAAACAGTAAATCTTACCTGTTCATAGAGTTTCCCTTTAAATAGTTTACAGTCTCACATCATCAGTACTTTAGTGTTTCTGTAATTACCCCCCTCTGCCCCCCCCCCCCCCCCCCCCCCCCCCCCCCCCCCCCCCCCCCCACTCACCCGGTTGTAGAAGGGGTGCTGGGGTCCGGCCAGCCCGCTGTAGTAGCTGCTGTGCGGCTGCGGGGAGACGCCGCCCCCTGGTGGCTGAGTGAAGGCGCCGCTGAACGAGGCGGACGGAGAACAAGCTGACGACACCTGACTGTACACTGAGGTGGGCCGAGGCTGAGCCTCCTGCAGGGGGAGGGGCGGGTACGGCACCGGCCCAATGTTCAACTGCTCACGGGGCCGCACGAACATCTGGATCAGAGAGAGAGAGAGAGAAACATCTGGATCAGAGAGAAACATCTGGATCAGAGAGAGAGAGAGAAACATCTGGATCAGAGAGAAACATCTGGATCAGAGAGAGAGAGATAAACATCTGGATCAGAGAGAGAAACATCTGGATCAGAGAGAGAGAGAAACATCTGGATCAGAGAGCGAGAGAAACATCTGGATCAGAGAGAAACATCTGGATCAGAGAGAGAAAAACATCTGGATCAGAGAGAGAGAGAAACATCTGGATCAGAGACAAAACATCTGGATCAGAGAGAGAGAAACATCTGGGTCAGAGAGAGAGAGAAACATCTGGATCAGAGACAAAACATCTGGATCAGAGAGAGAGAAACATCTGGATCAGACAGAGAGAGAGAGAAACATCTGGATCAAAGAGAGAGAGAGAAACATCTGGATCAGACAGAGAGAGAGAGAAACATCTGGATCAAAGAGAGAGAGAGAAACATCTGGATCAGAGAGAGAGAGAAACATCAGGATCAAAGAGAAACATCTGGATCAGAGAGAGAGAGAGAGACATCTGGATCAGAGAGAGAGAGACAGACATCTGGATCAGAGAGAGAAACATCTGGATCAGACAGAGAGAGAAACATCTGGATCAGAGAAAACAGCTGGATCAGAGAGAGAAACATCTGGATCAGACAGAGAGAGAGAGAAACATCTGGATCAGAGAGAGAGAAAAATCTGGATCAGAGAGAAACATCTGGATCAGAGAGAGAGAGAGAAACATCTGGATCAGAGAGAAACAGAAACATCTGGATCAGAGAGAGAAACATCTGGATCAGAGAGAAACATCTGGATCAGAGAGAGAGAGAAACATCTGGATGAGAGAGAGAGAGAAACATCTGGATCAGAGAGAGAGAAACATCTGGATCAGAGAGAAACATCTGGATCAGAGAGAGAGAAACATCTGTATTACAGTACTATCAGTCCAGTACCTGCTATGATCTCCCTGAGTTTGGGGTCCAGGTTGACGGTGCAGGGCAGGAAGGTTCTGATGTCTCTGGCCGTGAGGACGGGAGTTCTGGACGACAGGAAAACCTCGAAGCTGCGAACGTCTCCGTCGATCTCCAGCAGCGGCTCCACGTCTTTAGTGGTCGGGATGTTCTTCGACACTCTGAGAGGAAAACACACGGAGATCAATACTCTGAGATCTTTATTCCTTTAGACCTTAACCCAGAGTGTGACCTCTGACCTCTCGTAGATGGTCTTGAGCGTGGCCTGGTCCGGGACGCCGTCGGTCTCCTCCAGGTACAGGATGAGCCAGGAGGTTCTGTAGGGCCACTGCTCCGTCAGGTTGATCCACGACGCCAGCCGGTCCCAGTTAAAGCTGATCTGATTGGCTCTCAGCAGACGACCTGCAGGACAGTTACAGTCAGTCTGATCTCCTTCCTCCTTCCTCCTTTTCTCCCTCCCTTCCTTCCTTTCCTACCTCCCTTCCTTCTTTTCTTTCCTCCCTTCCTTCCTCCTTTCCTTCCTTCTTCCTCCCTTTCTCCCTCCCTTCAACCATCCTTTCCTTCCTTCTTCCTCCCTTTCTCCCTCCCTTCCTTCTTTTCTTTCCTCCCTCCTTTCCTTCCTTCATTCCTCCCTTCCTTCCTCCTTTCCTTCCTTCCTTCCTTCCCTCTTTCCTTCTTCCTCCCTTTCTCCCTCCCTTCCTTCCTCCTTTTCTTTCCTCCCTCCCTTCCTCCCTCCTTTCCTTCCTTCTCCCTCCCTCCCTCCTACCTCCCTTCCTTCTTTTCTTTCCTTTCTCCCTCCCTCCCTCCCTCCTACCTTCCTTTCCTTCCTTCTTTCCTTTCTCCCTCCTTCCTTCCTCCCCTCCTTCCTTTCCTTCCTCCTTTTCTCCCTCCTTTCCTTCCTTCCTTTCCTTCCTCCCTCCTACCTTCCTTTCCTCCCTCCTTTCCTCCCTCCTTTCCTTCCCTCCCTCCTACCTTCCTTTCCTCCCTCCCTCCTACCCTCCCTTCCTCTCTCCTTTCCTCCCTCCTTTCCTTCCTCCCTCCCTCCTCCCTCCTTTCCTCCCTCCTTTCCTTCCTTCCTCCCTTCCTCCCTCCTTTCCTCTCTCCTTTCCTCCGTTACCTGTGACAGAGACGATGTTGAGCAGCCTCCTCATGGTCTGGGGGCTGATGTCACTGAACCAATCCTCCGTCACCATCAGCTTCGTGAGGTCGAACGACATCTGACGGGTCACGTTACGTTGGACCTGCCGGCGCCGGTACGTATCCTACACACAGCATGCCTCATCAATACACTGATCCATTGATTGATTGATACATACTGCTGCTGGATAGATAGAACTCTGTAACCATTAGTCTATTTCAATAATCAGATCATTATTGTAATTTGCTGCTTTCAGTTTCTTAATTTCTCATCTTCTGACATTTTATAGATCAAACAGTTTATTGATTAATCATCAAAATAATCAGGAGATCAACTGATTGAAGAATCAGCGCAAATCTAAATCAATAAAAAACACTCCTGTTATTAGTCATATCCTCATCATCAGTAAATATTCAGTAAATGTGTTTTAAAGCTTCACAAATAGAGCTCAGACACACAGAAACACACACAAACACACACACAGTAACACACACAGTAACACACACAAACACAGTAACACACACAAACACACACAGAAACACACACAGTAACACACACACAGTAACCCACACACACACACAGTACCACACACACAGTACCACACACACACAGTAACACACACACACACACACACAACCACACACACAAACACACACACACACACAAACACAATAACACACACAAACACACACACAGAAACACACATACAGTAACACACACACAAACACACACACAAACACACACACAAACACACATACAGTAACACACACACAATAACACACACAAACACACACACAGTACCACACACAAACACACACACACACACACAGAAACACAATAACACACACAAACACACACACAGAAACACACACACACACACAGTAACACACACACACACAATAACACACACACACACACACACAGTAACACACACACACTCACCCGGCGGTTGAGCGTCGTCTTGCTGCCAAACTTTGTGAGTTCTCCTAAACTGTGCTGAGACAGTTTCCTGTCCAACTCCTCGTGCCAACCTGCACACACACACACACACACACACATACACACACACACACACACACACACACACACAAACACACACAGTACAGTCTCGTAAATGAATATTAATAAGATGTGTGTGTTTTTTGACTCAGTAATGTCTGTAATGCTTGCTGTGTTTTGACCTCCGGGGCCACCGTACTGTTACCGTCGGTGTTGGCGGCGTCCCCGTTGGCGGGCGCGGCCGTGCACATCTTCCTGGCGCTGGACAGCCCTCTGCTGTTGAGGAAGACGGGAAGGTGCACGATGTTCCTCATGTAGTCGTGTCCGTTGATGTTGGAGTCTCGCAGCACGCTGTTCAGGTTCTGGTTGATGGCTTTGATGATGATGTGAGGATCGCTGGCGAAGATGGAGATGAACGGACCTTTAGAGAACAGCACGCGCACCTGAAGAGAACCCAGAGAACCCAGAGAGAACACGGGGTTAAAGTTTATAACTACTGTTTTCCTCGAGTCAAGGGAGGGAAGGAGGGAGGGAGGAAGGGAGGAAGGAAGGAAGGAAAGAGGGAAGGAAGGAGGGAAAGGAGGGAGGAAGGGAGGAAGAAGGAAGGAAAGGAGGGATGAAGGAAGGAAGGGAGGAAGAAGGAAGGAAAGGAGGAAGGAAAGGAGGGAGGAAGGAGGGAAGGGAGGGAGGGAGGAAGGAAGGAAGGAAGGGAGGGAGGGGGGAGGGAAGGAAGGAAGGAAGGAAGGAAGGAAGGAAGGAAGAAAGAAGGAAGGGGGGAGGAAGGGAGGGAAGAAGGAAGGAAAGGAGGGATGAAGGAAGGGAGGAAGGAAGGAAGGAAAGGAGGGAGGGAGGAAGGAAGGAAGGGAGGAAGGAAGGGAGGGAGGAAGCAGGGAAGGAAGGAGGAAGGGAGGAATAAGGAAGGAAGGGAGGTAGGAAGAAGGAACGAAAGGAGGGAGGAAGGGAGGGAGGAAGAAGGAAGGAAAGGAGGAAGGAAAGGAAGGAAGGAAGTAGGGGAGGAAAGGAGGAACAGTCAAAACAGACGGGGTTACTTTGACCCGGGAGGCCGACAAGAAGCTTAAACATTATAATAACGTTATATATATAATAATACAGATCATTATAATAACGTTATATATATAATAATACGGATCATTATAATAACGTTATATATATAATAATACGGATCATTATAATAACGTTATATATATATAATAATACGGATCATTATAATAACGTTATATATATATAATAATACGGATCGTCTCACAGTGTCGAGCATCTGCAGAACTTTGTCCTGTTCGCAGGAGTCCAGTCCGTCGATGACGACCGCCAGCCTCGTCTGGTGCTGAGTGAAACCGTCGATGGTCTTCGCCATCCTCGCCATCAGCTCCACCTCATGCTTCAGCACCTGGGAGGTCAGAGGTCACACACAGTCAGAGAGGAACATGACATCATCTATAGCTACAACTAATGATTATTTTATTATTGATTAATCTGATTGGTTCATGTGGAGGTGGGCGTGGTTTAGGCAGAGCGTACAGAAAGCAGAGTTTATACGTTTTCACTCTGAGAGCAACATGAAGAGTTTATATCTGGATAGAAGAGCTGTACCTTAATATTAGACAGCGTAAGAACAGACTATGCATCAGGAGGGGAGCTCCGGTCCTCTGAAATGAGGCCAACCAGGAAGTAACTTAAAACTGCATTCTATCAAAAGGCCACCAGGGGGCGACCGTTTTGGTGTCAAAAGGACTTCCGTCTCTATACAAGTCAATGGAGAATTCACCAACTTCTCACTTGATTTCTAACCTCAGTAAACGTTTTCAAAATGTGTTTATGGTCTCAATCGCTAGTTTAAAGCCTTCTTCAATGCAGTATGATGTTCATTTGGGACATTTTGGCCTCCCTGATTTTATATGTGACGATAAAGCAGGGTATGCATTAGGGCGTGGCTACGTGGTGATTGACAGGTTGATTGGTTCACAGGTTCAGGAGGGCGCCTCATGCTCCTCCTGATGCCCATATAAGTAGAATCCCTGTTTTTATTTTTCCCAGCATGCACCTGAAATTTTCAAGATGGCGCTGCTCAGATCCGATACTATTGGCCTCCGAGCAGCAGTCCACAAACCAATGGGTGACGTCACGGATGTTACGTCCATTTTATATACAGTCTATGGTGGGAACCTTGAGCTGACTAACAGATGATTGACAGCTGATGACTAACAGCTGATGCCAGCGGCCCTCTCACCTTCATGAAGCCCTCACTCTTGAGCTTGTGCATCTTGTTGGCGGCGCTGTGGAGCCTCTTCCTCTGAGAGTTGAGCACCGAGTCGCTGACCTGCCACCACGTCCTGCAGTTGAGCAGCAGAGCCAGACCGACCACGCTGCCGATGGCGATGAGCACGGCGTTCACCGTGCGGTTGTCTCCGTCCACCTTAAACACGGCGAGCAGACCCAAACCCGTCAGCAGGCAGAGCAGCACGAAGACGAAGAGGACGAAGGACGGAACGCAGCACGTCTTCTTCCACTTCCTCTTTCCTGAGGAGAGAGAGGCGGGTCAGAGGGGAGGGGTTGGTGTGTGTGTGTGTGTGTGTGTGTGTGTGTGTGTGTTTATATGTGTGTGTGTGTGTGTGTGTGTGTGTGTGTGCGTGTGTGTGTATGTGTTTATATGTGTGTGTGTGTGCGTGTGTGTGTATGTGTTTATATGTGTGTGTGTGTGCGTGTTACAGTGTATGTGTGCATATGTGTGTGTGTGTGTTACAGTGTGTATATGTGTGTGTGTTACTGTGTGTGTGTGTGTATATGTATGTGTATGTGTGTGTGTATGTGTGTGTATATGTGTATATATGTGTGTATATGTGTGTGTGTATATATGTGTGTATATGTGTGTGTGTATATATGTGTGTATATGTGTGTATATGTGTGTATATATGTGTGTGTATGTGTGTGTGTATATGTGTGTATAGTGTGTATATGTGTGTATATATGTGTGTATATATGTGTGTGTATAGTGTATATATATTTGTGTGTATAGTGTGTATAGTGTGTATGTGTGTGTATATGTGTGTATATATGTGTGTATATGTGTGTATATATGTGTGTGTATAGTGTATATATATTTGTGTGTATAGTGTGTATAGTGTGTATGTGTGTGTATATGTGTGTATATATGTGTGTATATGTGTGTATATATGTGTGTGTATAGTGTATATATATTTGTGTGTATAGTGTGTATAGTGTGTATATGTGTGTGTATGTGTGTGTATGTGTGTGTATAGTGTGTATATGTGTGTGTGTGTGTGTGTATAGTGTGTATATGTGTGTATAGTGTGTATATGTGTGTGTATGTGTGTGTACCCTGCGTCTCCTCCGTCTTGAACACTCTGAACAGTCGCGTAGCGAGGAATCCGAACTCTCTCTCGCAGGCGTCCGACAGCGTCGCGATCATCTCGGCCATCGACGTCTCGCCGCCGACGCTCGACAGCCGGTTATAATCCGTGAACAGGAACCTGCGGAGGGGGGGACAGACGCCATGACATCACAGTGACATCACAGTGACATCACATCCTCTGGAGATGATAGTCATTATGAGCGGGACAGGAAGGCGGCGGCTCTCTGTCTCAGTCTCAGTTCTGGTCCTCTGAAATGAGGCCAACGGGGAAGTAACTTAAAACTGCATTCTATCAAAAGGCCACCAGGGGGCGACCGTTTTGGTGTCAAAGGACTTCCGTCTCTATACAAGTCAAATTCAAAGTCCTCTCGGGTCAAATTGACCCTGTCTGTTTTGACTGTTCCTCTTTTCCTTTCTCCCTCCTCCCTTCCTTCCTTCCTTCCTTCCTTACTCCTTCTCTCTTTCCTCCCTCCATCCCCGTTTCTTTCCTTCCTTCCTGTCTTCCTCCCTTCCTTCTTTCCTCTGTCCTTCATTCCTTCCTCCCTCCTTCCTCCCTCCGTCCTACCTTCCTTCCTTCTTTCTTGTCCTTCCTTCTATCCTCCCTCCCTTCTATCCTTCCTCCCTTCCTTCCTTCCATCTGTCCTTCCTCCCTCCCTCCTCCTTCTCTCTTTCTTTCATTCCCTACTTCCTTCCTTCCTTCCTTCCTTCCTCCCTCCTTTCCTTCCTTCCTCCTCCCTTCCTTCTTT